>NC_137814.1:49221431-49291431 GCF_963921795.1 Nannobrachium achirus | reverse complement strand
ACCAAAAATGAAATACAGAAAAATGCAATCACTACTAAATACGATGCGATGCAAAGTGAGAATGTGGACTATAGCCAACACCAACTCGGGACTCCTAAATCTGCCTTTCAGACCCTCCAGTCGAGCATCAGGGTCTTGAGCTCTGCAGTTTTGTTAGCTCCGTTATCGCGCCACAGTGCATCTACGTCGGTGGTGCGCCTCTTTCCTTTCCTGGCTGAGTCTTGGGTTGGCTCCAACACTGTCAGTGTGCTTGCCACCAGTTCCGGGTGCCTGACACAGTGCCAGCCAGCCTCATCACCTTGTCTGGGACCTGTGGCAATTTGCAGTAGAGGTAGTCTGAAATCAGATACATTTTTGCACACAGTCAATTTACATATCTATAATGTTTTTTGTGATGGCTGTGGCTCCAGCCACTGCTGTTTAGCACAAGGATCTTACAGACCATACCTCAACTCATCCACTGCGCTCAACCCCTTTCACCTTCTCCTTGTGTCCATACAAAAATGAATCATAACCTTACAGGTGTAAAGCAGTGCGTGAGAACGTTGTTATTTTATAGTGCATGCTCCATCGTTTTGTAGTATTCCGTGAGAAGAGTGAGGAAATGAGTATGTGACATCCAGCAACATGTAAACGAAACACATCAATCAGAGAACCAAAACCAAGGAAAAGGATCAAGTGAAAAGACAAGACGATTTGATTGAGTGCTCAAGAGGCGGACATCAGGGTTGTGTGCTACGTGCCAACCGCCTCGCCAAGAGACACAACTGTCATCAAGTGATAGGTGTCCTTGACGTCCTTGTGTTGCTCTTATGTTGCAAGTAGCAGCACAGCTCGGCTTCTGCTCACGTGCACAAACGCCACACTGTTGTACAGGCAAAGAGAGGCTTGTGCCAATCAATACAAATCTGGAGGAAGTTTGAGGAAAGTTCCTTATAGTCACTTTTGGTTTGACAGCAAATCTTGCGGCATCAGTGCCTGTAGTCGCACACTCCATTTTGTTACGTCCACAAGAAGAACCACTGTACTGGCAACCACCTCAGACATGCATGACTGCAAATGAAGATTAATTTGGACAGGATTTACCAAACTGCTGTTTAGTGCTCACAGCCATCACAAAAACAGTGCTTTAGGGGAGTCCTGTGGGGAGAGGTCATGGAGCTAATGATGTTTAAGGCAGCAGCACGAAGTGTGAGAGACAAGATGTCCTTGCCTCGCAGCTGGCTTTCATGCATTCAATTATGTGCCTGTTCCTTCCTAGTCTAGAGTGCCCTAGGACAATTGTGGACGACAGCATTAGTTGCACCCTGGAATGTTGGGTCACATTGTATATCTATACTGTGTGTACAATTGATTATTCACTTAAGATTCAATTTACTGTATGATTCGTCTTAGATGTTTCAGTCAAATGTGTCAGTAAACCATTTGGAAAATGTTTGTGTCATCTAGCCTCTTGGCTCGTATAACACCAACTACAGTAGAAAGGGTGCACTAGGAATGATAAATAAATGTCTATTTAACCTGTGTACATGAATAGTTTTTCTTGATATATGATTTGTGGACATTGGTCTCCTTAATTTAATGACAGACATACTGTATTATGCATGCCTTTTAGATTTAGATTTTCATGTTGAGTGTCTACCTGTAATGTGTGTTTCTTATTTCAAAGATGGATTGATGACCTACCTGAAGATCTTACTAAAAGAGCTGGAGAGATGGGAGATAAAAATACAAATGTATTTACCTCCCGGGCCATTTCTTGCACTCACAGTATTTCTCATAGTTGCACAACGTAAATCAGGCCAGCCGCCCCCTCTTATCTCGCTCGTCAGGATAGTGAGCTGGGTGACAAGCGTCTGATTAAATCTCTCCACTATAGTCCATCACTCTATAGGGGTGGAGAGTCTAGTCCTGCCTGATACTCCTGGAAGTACTACTGTATATGCTCCTGGTTGCTGTGGCGATCCTCTGGAGCCCCGAAATATAGCAATGCTTGGTCCGGAAGAGCATATACCGGTACCGGTATGACATAGTGGTTCCTGGAAAGGGCCAGCAATGTCCACCTCCAGTCTTTCCATTGGGGCCTTAGTATACTGCTACACTGGGTGGTCTCGCCAGTTGGCTTTATTTGGGTCAGTTGCGACCCCTTCCCCCCTTTCCACGTGACATACTTCACAGGAGGTTGCATTTCCCCCAGGCAGAAACGGAGGTCTGCTTGGCGATTTGTCTCAAACACCTCCCAAAGTCTGTCTGTAATTCACATAGAACCTCCAGTTGACCTTTTTGCAAACCTGAGAGGCCAAGTGGTCTGTGACGCAGACACTTAAGAGGCCAGCTAGACTGTGATGAAGTCTGTGGCAAAAATCAAATGAAGCATAATGATAAAACATACCAGGAATTGCCTTCACTTTTCAATTAAAATGTAATTAAATGTATAACTATATAAATACAAGCACCGTTGTATAAGTTTGTTTAAAGGGAGCGTGGGTGAGGTTATAAGGATGGACCTCTGACTCACTCCTGAATGTTTTTTATGTTAGAGGTGGTGGCCAATTCAACTAGTTCTATCACCAATTCCCAAAATGTGTATAAAATATACATTGGTTATGAGAAATGCCACATTATTTGAATTTCCAACATTTAGAATGGTCTTCTGCCCTGCTTTTAACGCTATGGCTCGCAGGCAAAGCATCTGAGATCAATTGTGTAACATCATCTTCTTCTCATAATCACATTCCTTCTTGACTGGGGCAACAATAATTCTCAAATGAAGATAAGATAAGATCATCTTTATTCTTCCCCAAGGAGGATTTGGCTGGTTTGGTTGCTGACAGAAATCCATAGAACCCACAAAAACAAACTACCGAGCGCCAATGATCCACAACACTATCACTAGTGCAATGCCAAAAATATTGTGTGATAATAAAATAAACCACAACAACACAGCCAGCACCTTGCCAATATAGTAATAAAGGGCCAAGTTCAGCATACAGCAGGAGGATTCTACCTAAAGGGTTAGTGATGCAGAACTTCTTGCTGTTTGGCTTGACTCGTAATCGCTCAGACTGTGTCGCTCATTAGGCTAAACTGTATCCACTGTGTTGCTGAAACACAAGTGAGCCCTCAGATACTTTACGGGCTTATCTCAAAGCTGTAAATGAGGCAGGCGAAAGGGTCATGAGTTTAGACTTTCTCTTTATTTTTCCCGCAGAGTGCTGAGTTCTGTTTTCTGTCCTTATAGCTTACTTCAAGGGTCTTCAACAGGGGGTCTGGGACCCCTAAGGGGTCCTCAGAGTTACTACAGGGGGTCCTCCAAATCTTTGTGTGATAGAAAGCTCACAACGTGAAGCGTTGTGAGCTTGCTTGAGCTTGTAGGTCAAGTTTATTAGACGGTTCAAGTGATTAAATATCTGAAAACACAAACTGACATGAATCCAAAATACACTGATTGTGCTGTCAAAAGATGAAACTATATGGAATCTATGAACAGGTTGTGGGGGTCCATGCTTCATCTCTCTCTCTCGACTAAGGGGTCCTTGGCCTGAAAACGTTGAAGACCCCTGGCTTACTTGTTCCTGTTTTCAACACTCACTGCAGAAGCCATATAGCGCATGTGGTGAGACCCTAACCACGGTCTATCACAAAATGTTTTACTTGAGTGTACTGTAAATCAGTCACATTGAACCCCTTGGAAGATTTCTTCTATGCCAGATTTGACAGCTTGTCAGCTCAACCTTCCAAGGGAACAGGATGGCATTTCAAATGTTTTAAACCTAGGGAAAAGTTGATTAGATATATATTTAACAAAAGATAGGCCTATGTAATGGATGGATTTCAGGACTAATTGTACTCCTCAGTGGGATGGTCCTTTTTAAGAACAGTAGCCCAGCTCTGTTAAAGGTTCTCTTTAACATCTGTAAGATCCTAGTTCAAAACTCTCTCAATCTCAGCTCAAATGCTTGGCTGTGACTACGTTGTGTGTGTCCCCATCAAAATCTGAGGCTGGAAAAAGAAGGTACTTTGGACCCTGGAGTGACCTGCAGACCAGATTCAAATTTGCTTCTGTGCTTCCTCTAATGAGTTCTAAAAGGATTACCTTGGACGCACTTACCGCTAACTGCTGCTGCTTCGATGTGTAGCCAATTTGATAAATTGCTTTTAGCTTTATATTGGTCTCTCTGTCGATCTGTTATTCTATACTTTAATTCAATTTTCTTGAGATAGTCGGTGTGCTGTACGGATGTCATATGTCTGTTTTTGTTATTGTCCTGTATTTGTTATGGCTGGCAAAGCTGTGTAATATTTATGTCTCTTATGGTTAAATAAAATGTGATTGAAATGTTACAACTGCATGTGTTTCACTCATCATAGCTGCTGTTTCTTTTATGAAAGGTATGAAAGAGAAAAGTGGTGAGAGATTGACCAAAAAAGATGCATCAGTAATGGGACCACTCACTGGAGCAGATCTGGTCATCTCGGTAGTCGTCAGAAGCGAATAACGTTGTTGAAAGCTTATGGGAATACTTAGGGGATCCCAGGCATCTTTTTACCAGATGTAACCAAATGCAACCTACTGCATATCTATTTGGGGGTCGCTGACATGACAATGTTTAGGAAACCACAGAGTTATTATACTGCACTGGTCTTAACTCTCAAATACCTGGAATGCGCCCGAGTCGCGTTAGATTTGAACCACTTTAACCGTTATTTTATGCTTTAACTATTGAAAAATAGCAGATATACAAGCTCACAGCGCGGCACCGAGTGCCGCGCTGCGAGCTTGTAGATCTGCTATTTTTGAAAAGTCGTGAAAACGAGTGCAAGTCTTTGAATATCTTTGACCCGATCTTTGACCCGACTTCTAAATCCTTCTTCTAAATCATGTTGTTCTCAAACCTTTTCATGTCAAGGACCCCCAAAATTACAGGTATTTGGCCGCGGACCCCTATCTCAAAATATGTTGTTCCAGGGACCACCCAGAAGCAAATATAATAATATAATATTCGCTTTTAAATAGATATATTCAAAGACTTGCAAAGAAATATCATGATTTTTTCAAAAATAGCAGATCTACAAGCTCGCAGCGCGGCCGCGCTGTGAGCTTGTATATATGCTATTTTTCAATAGTTAAAGCAGTCAATAATCCTAGGCCTAAATGGGTTGAAGACAGAGAAAATACTTCATTATGGTTATACACTGTTGCTGCTTGTTTGCAGCGGGGTCATTCATCACAGATTATGCAGCCATGTTTGTGTTACAAATATATCTCTGCTGGCTGGCCAAAACCAGCTAATTTCAAAATTCGTTTTCAGAAAAGAAAAAGAAAAAAAAGAGAAAAAAAGAAACATACAGCTCAAGTGGAGTAA
This sequence comes from Nannobrachium achirus, assembly GCF_963921795.1. Classification (NCBI taxonomy): domain Eukaryota; kingdom Metazoa; phylum Chordata; class Actinopteri; order Myctophiformes; family Myctophidae; genus Nannobrachium; species Nannobrachium achirus. The sequence continues at coordinate 49,286,065 of NC_137814.1, read as the reverse complement.
GGAGGTTGGCTTTATACTACTTTTCACTGGTTCAATAATTTTTGAACCAACACACAGATATAAAGGGGTAGCACTGATTTATAAAAAAAACAAAACAAAAAACAACAACAACAAAACCTTGGAAGAATGGAGTTTTATATGTAGATAAGGTGCATGGTTTAAGGGGAATTGCAGCACCCAACAGTCTTCAGAGAGAGCATCTTTGTTCAACCTCTTTGCAAATATACCTTCTTCTAAAGTCTAAATGCTGTGTATGTCATGCACAACAGAGGTGCACGTAAACATGCACCTTATGCACTGTATATTGAACATTGTATAGTTGTTTTCAATTTGTTTCTTTGTTACTTCCCCGCTCATTCATCTTCTTTTTCTATTCTAACTCTTCCTTGAAACTGCAAATATAGAGGGTATGCGCGTGACATCATCATCATACCAGGAAGTTATGCAGAAACGCCTACTGCTGAGTGGCAAAAAACTACTTTCTGGCCTTGACAGCCCATATATCCAAACAGAAAAATCCTATCTGATTGCATTAAACAACGTTAAACGACGTTAAACTCACTTTGCAACTCATTTTGCCACTCACTTTATGCATGCGCATACCCTCTATTGGGAGCTTGTATGAAAACGATTTTCACCCACAGTTTTACACACGTAAAATGTGACAAAAAGTTGAATCTGAATAGTATAATTTTAAAACAGTATACTAGTAGTAAGACGCCTCAGGGCGACATGTGACCTAGGTCGCACCAATTCCTGTCCATCTGGCCAGTGATGTGTATCAGACCAGTTACCCCATATATGGAGACTCCTGGTACCCATATATGGAGATCCCAAACATGCTTACTCAGTTATTCGTTATGTGAAAAGTCCTATGATGTCTATGACATCTGACATCATAGCCTTTTATGCCCATACATGGTAGAACCAGCCACACAGATATGGGCTGTCTTGGCCATAATGGATACATACATACGGACAAGCTGTGACAGTTCACATACTAATCTGCGACCTACGGTTGCAATAAATAGTTTGGACCTTTTTCAATAACCAGAGGCACATTCCAACCATGGTGGGTGAATGTGACTCATTCCAACTGAGCTGTTATTCTGCTCTGTGCCTTTCAGTGAGTAATTAATTAGCATTAACCTCCCAACACACGTCGTACAGTATGTTATTATTTAGACACAAGATGTTCATACTTTTCATTGGTTAAATACCTACAAAACCCACAGACTGAACCACTTTCAACCCGGTGTCTTTTGAGCATGTCATACTGTAGGTTCAAGTTTTTCCAAAATAGCAGATACAAGCTCACGTATCCCAACACGTTGTGAGATTGTAAATCAGCTATATTCAATTCAGCCCTGGGAAAAAAGTTGTAGAGGCCCTCATTGCGCGCTATAGAGAGAGATCTCTCTCTATAGCGCTGCTGCTACTCAAAGATTTGCCATTTCAGACAAGTGACAAGCCAGTGGGCCAATTACAGGAGTTATATTTCGTCATTGTCAGGTGGAAACCTTGTATGTCCAAAACCATTTGAAAAATGATTTAAACTAGTGAAAACAGCCGATCTACAAGCACACAATCGCGAGGCGTTGTGTGCTTGTAGATCTGCTGTTTTCACTACTTTTGTGCAACGGCCTTGTATGATGAAGCAGTGCTTTGCTTTGCGAAAAAATGTATACATTTGAAACTTGGAGATACGAGGTTTCTGCCCGACAGTGACGATTTACTTGGTTGGCCTCCCAGCCCCCAGAATGGAACGAAGGCCAACATTTTATTTTAATGGACCGGTCGGAAATGAACCGGCCGTTCGGGAGTTGTCCCACTTTTCCCAATGGCCAGCACGTCCCTGGATGTAAAGAAGAATAGATTTTGATGCTACTGTATATTACCAAACTTTGCTAGGGACTCCATGAACCCTTAAAGGACCGCTGGGGGTCCCCAGCCGACCCAACTTTGAGAACCCCTGCCCTAAGTAACAATAGAGTTGGAACTTCGGGAACCGTAACTTCTAACTAGGTTCCTAAAAGTTGTATGACCTGATCTTGATCAATTATTTCGCAACACAGGTTTTCAAAAACTGTCAAAAACAATGAACAACAGTATTACTAAAGAACCTCTACCAACACTATTGTTCCTTGTTTTTGCCAGTTTTTCATGCAATATAAATTTCAGTAGTGAGATATAAGCTTCCTTTTGTGAGAAACTGTGCCTGTGGATCATTTGCATCTGTTTTGCACTGCCAGGGGAGATTGTTTACTGCCCATTATAACGTTCAAGTATCTGGAGTTCGTTATTAATTTATGCATTTTTTCATGAAGGGCCAATGGATAAACGTTGGAACAAATTATTCTCCACCTTTTGTTCATATAAAATAACTAGCAAATATTTGCTTTATGTGCACATAAAATTAAAATGATCCACAATGATGGATAATTACACGAGAAGTGAGCTTTTGTTCCAAGACCTTTGGAAACTGTTACCCTAGCGCCATCTTGTGGCAAACGTCTAATTCTTACCTATAAAGAGGCAACAAACCAACATGGTACAAAGTTTAACAACCAACTGGTTTTATTGTTGACATTTCTTGGTAGATCAGTTGTTTGCTTGCATTGAGATTAACAATAATAAGGCACTTCATGAGAATAAACTTCTTAGATATTTGCATGTGTACATACAGTATGTCTGATGTACTATAAATAGATAACACATGGCCGTTTAAAAGTAAGATACTTCTAGTATGCTGAGATCAATTCTACTTCCCCATTCATAGAGACACACACACACACACACACACACACACACACACACACACACACACACACACACACACACACAAACACACAAACACACACCTTGACCTAGTCTCACTGCCTTTCATTTTGTTCTTTCGATTCAAGGTGTGATGGGTGAGTACTCCAGTACGCGTCATGACCTTTCATTAACCCAGGAATCTCATACCTAGAGGATAAAAAAAACACGCGCACACACACACACACACACACACACACACACACACACACACACACACACACACACACACACACACACACACACACACACACACACACACACACACACACACACACACACACACGACTATGATTTCCCTTGAAACTCCTAAAAGTCAATTATCTTGAGAAACACACAACAACTTCTTCACTCACATAATTCATGTATGTTTGAGTTATGCACAACATTTGCTACCGTATGCTAGGGAGACAATAGCAACAGTGCGGTGTCTGGACTTCTTTGACAGGGGTGGCCCTATTGGGGCGTGCAACACGTGCACACAGGTGCATTTATGCACGCACACACATGCGTAGGAATATCAGTAGGCTAATTTTTATCTCCACTGCTACCCATTATATCTACTACTTTAATTAATTACCAGCGTTTCAGTGTCTTACCGTGTTTCTTTTTCCATTTTCAAACAAACCATTCCTCGACAGTTCAGTCATACAATAGATAATAAAGTTACATTTCAAAGATAATAAATAAAAATAACACGTCTACAAATGTCAAAACACGTTTGCGGCAGATCTACAAGCTTACAACACGTCACTTGATGCTTTGTAAGCTTGTAGATCTGCTTTTTCTGCCAATATTACATGTTTAAAATGACAAAATATGTCAATTTCTTTGTATACTTTCTTTGTCATATTAATACGAAGCCTAAATGGCCAACAGAAATTACATTTTATTCACAATTAATTATATTCCAATGTTCAATGCCAAACACAATTAAATGGTTTATCGCAATTATTTGAGTGACAATTAATCGTCAACTTAAATTTGGAATCGTGACAGCCCTACTCTCGCGTAGCCTTGAGGACCCCCCTCGAAAACGATGGCCGACATGCAAACTAACTGGAGCCTCATACGTTTCTCCCGGGCTGGACTCGGGGTCAGTCTCCGTTCCTGAGGATCCCCTGCCCGCGTCGTCCCTCTCTGCGTTCACATCTGTGTCGTGCAGTCTATCTGTGTTGGCCTCTGCGTCTCTTTGACCGTCTCGAGCAGATTCTGCGTTAACGGCCACAGGCGATAGCTCACAGGAGCTAGAGCTGTCTGGACATGGAGACAAGTCCCTGAAAAGGAAGCACAAATCAATTCATGTCAGCACAGAATGAAAGACTATTATTACACATCAATTAACATTTTGTCGCTGTCAGGCGCAAAGCTCCCATTTCCGTACTTCAACTTTTTTTTAATAAATCTGTGCTAATGAACAGCAGCCTTTTACGTCTGTCTGTGGGCTTTACACATATTGAACCAATGAAAGGTATTAAAAAGCACCCCTGACTAAACCTCCATTGGATCCTCAGACTGTCGGTCAAATCACCTAACTCCAACACAGGGTTGTTTTCCCCGCATGACTTTGTCATTCTCGTCAATGATGGACATTTCATTCACTGGTCAAAATCCTCCTAACTCTAACTTTATCAATTTACAATTTAGGAATTTAGCAGACGCTCTTAATCCAGAGCGACTTACAATAAGCAAGGTAATACATCAGTACATCACATCAATACATCAAATGGAAAGAAATAGTAGTCAAATCTAAGAAAAAAAAACAGCTAGACCATGCACCTATTCAGTAAAAACTTCATAACAAATTATGACATAAAGTGCAGAGGGTAGGAAAGTGCTACAGTAAGAGCTATGGGCTAAGGTGAAGTCTGAATAGGTGAGTCTTCAGACCACGGCGGAAGCTAGGGAGTGGGTCTGCAGTTCTAATTGCAACTGGGAGTTTATTCCACAGTTTGGGGGCCAGGAGGGCATGTGCACGGATGCACACACACAAACAAAGCTTTTCCGAAACAGCGAAGCAGATCCTTACTTGACTGTTTTCTCCAGGACTCCAATGTGCATTTCCTTTTCCTCCAGAGTCTGTTTCAAACGGTCAATTTCTCTCTGTTTGTCCAGCAGCTCCCCCTGGAGGCGATGGTTGGTCTCTTCCAGTGTCTCACAGAAAGCCTGGAACAGAGACACACTCGCCTTGTCACACGGCACTCCCATTGTAAATACTTCAAAACATAACGCTGCGCTCAGGGAGAAAACGTTCACTAATGAAATGTATGCAAGTGATTGTAATGTGTACTACAACAGTTATTTTTGGGTACTGAGTGTACTAGTCTGGGATCACTTCACTTTTCGGGCTTGTAACCGGTCTGGAGCGGAAACCACAACACGTCATGTTGTAGTACTCAAAGGACTACAATTTGGCCGGAACTATCCACCGGAAACAGTTTTAACCCAAAATAATTCCCCTGCGCTCAAGGACATACTATTAGGGACTACCTAATAAACTCCCTGATGCGGAGTAGTTTTGCTTTTGAAAAATTCGTTTGGTATATGCATCTTTTTGTCCAACTGTTAGCGACTGGAAAGACTACACTACTAGGCTACTCGAGCATTTTAATAGGGATTGGGGAAACAAACGGAGGGAACCAAATCAAAGCGACGCCGCTTCTTCAAGTGGTTTCCGCGTCGGGCGGAAACCAAACGGCCTGTTGTGAATGAACACCAGGCTTTCTCTCAGAAAGCCTGGTGGGCGAGGTTAGAGTGTACTGCGTGTGTAGTGGGTGCCGTGAGGCCAGCCCAGGGGTGTCTCAGAATACTTGGAATTTATCAATGTCACTTCAGTTTAACCACTTAGAGTAGACCCTCTACTGTATGCTTAGTGAAACAGACCAGATTTGCACTGTACTTTCCATTTACCACTAGGGTTGCCAACTCCCAGAGACTCAAATAAGGGACACCTTCTGGCCGCCCGCCGAAGGCGGGTGGCCGAAAAAAACTGTGTTTTGAGGGGGGTCAACAGACTCAACACGCCTGAAATGCATAGAAAACTGCATTTTGGCACAGTCACAGACACTCAGACAGTTTTACCTACAGTATAACACACAATACATTACAAACACAACAGGTCTTACATCTGCATCAGGCTACATCTGCATCAGGTTACACTTACTGTAACATCGCATACATACCATAATCATAAGGGAATGAAATGCTTCAACCACACACCAGATATGTCTAGCCTATAATAAACCCATGGCTTGCCATGTAGACCTACATTTTACTATAAGATACACTTCAATTGAGGCATAAGTCCTACTGTACATAGTCTACAACTAGCCGCAAATTGCAACACTAGATTTTTTTATACTCGGATGAATCTAGGGTTGCAATACCACCCATAGGGATTCAATGCATGAAAACAGTTTTTTGCTAACTGATTGTATTAAACGACTTCAAACTCACCAATATTGTGGCTCTATGGAAAGCTTGGAATTTACTCTTGCTAACTGCAAAGTGTTTGTTTCTGAAAATTCCACCGTGGAATTATGATTTTATTTTCTGTCAAGAAATTCAGTTCGGGTGATTATTTTTTCTAAGTGCTGGAGTTTGGAAGCGCTCGTGGGAAGTCACTCAGCAGTCCTGTGTACCAGCTGGTTCTGTCACATAGCCTAATGCAGGAGGCAGCGGGACGTGGTGTTATAGAAGACGAGCGCTTCCTAAGTTCAAGACTTAGAAAAAAAAGATGGCTGCTCGGATTTTATTAACAGAAAATAAATCATAACAATTCTTCGGTGGATTTTTCAGAAACAAACACTTTGCAGTTAGCAAGAGTAAATTCCAAGCTTTCCATAGAGCCACAATATTGGTGAGTTTGAAGTCGTTTAATACAATCAGTTAGCAAAAAACTGTTTTCATGCATTGAATCCCTATGGGTGGTATTGCAACCCTAGATTCATCCGAGTATAAAAAAATCTAGTGTTGCAATTTGCGGCTAGTCTACAACACTAGTTCCCAAACACTGGGTCCCATTTGTGAGTCACAGAATTATTTTATGGGTCCTTTAATTTTTTGTTTCCTACATTTTGTTTTCATGATTTAGTAATTTTATGAATAACTAAAATGAAAATCAAAGACATTCCATAAATTAGAAAACTTATTTATATTTAAGAAGTAGTGAAAATAGCCGATCTACAAGCTCACAACAGCTGTGCATAGTGATGTGTTGTGAGCTTGTAGATCTGCTATTTTCATTAGTTTGGGTAAATGTTTCATTTCTCTTTTTGGTCTTGGGCTAAAATGTTTTGGGACCACTGGTCAACAATATACTGCTACAGAGACAGGGGGAACAAGTAATCTGCTTGGCTTGGAGCTCTTCAACATCCAGATTCTCAAGAACCCATTGATAGTATTATAGCATTTTGCCACATACAGAGTACAGAGTACAGACACACACAGCTCACCTGCTGCAGATGAGACTCATTCTTTCAGGGGCAAAACGAGCTTTGGCTAACAAACCTCATCTCACATGCAGGTACTTATTTTCGGTAGAGAAATGTTAGTTGCAACTTTTGTTTTGTGTCGACCGCGCTGGCTCGCATTCAACAACGCACAGCAGCTCATGTTACACAAGGACTCACGCAGCACGCACGTACGTGACAAGGCACCCCCAGGGTCCTAGAGCCCTTCACATACACGCACAAAGGCAGGCAGACGATGCCTGGCGCACAGAAAAATATATATTTTATGTGCATAGTCCCTTTAACCGGGACAAGCGACGTCCCTTACGGGACGCGCCTCTTTCAGTCAGAATACGGGGCGTCCCGGCCAATACGGGACGGTTGGCAACCCTATTTACCACTCACTTCACCAAAAACAGCAGCTCTACAAGCTCACAACGCGTTGTGAGCTTGTAGATTGTCTGTTTTTGGTCAACCTTCCCCTCAGATCAACCTACAAAAGTTATTTTCAATCTGTTCTAATGGAATCGGATCTTTCTCCGCGACAAGGCGTATCTCAGGTGGTAAGATGCATTATGTATGTAGCGTAATATGATATACGTTTTTCTGTTTTTAATTATCAGTGTAATTCAGGGGTGCCGTGGATGAAAAGGTTATTTACAGGGAGACAAAAAGGTTTGAAAACCCCTGGTGTACTGAACGGTGCAGACATCTCACCCTGCTCTCCTCCAAACTGTCGAATGGGCCTGGTGGCTCATCCAGACACAGGAAATGTCTGACCGCTTCACTGGAGGAGGAAGAGAACAGTTAAACACTATAAAGTGAAATATAGAACCCTAACCCTAAACCTGAAGACATTTTCACAAGGTTAAATGCATTTCAGTACATCCCATCCACTACATGGCAAAACATAAACTTTACCCTACCCTTGACATACTGTAACTCTAATTCTAACCCGAACCCATAACTAAAAACAGTCTCTTGAAAAGTTCTTATTTGTTCTCACAAAGAGAGAACGAGTACAGAGAGAGAGGAGATAATTCAATCATACACGCATTGTTTTGTTTTGATTGTTCTGTCCCACTGTTGCTTTGGCAATGTAAACGTATGTTTTCCTCTTGCCCGTAAAGCTCCTTTGAATTTAAATTTAACTGAACTGAATCGAGAGATAGTTCCCATTGTGTACCTGTTGATGATATCTTTATGTGCTATCAGATTCTGTAGGAAGGTCTGAAGTCCGATCTGCCTCTCCTCTAAGAAGTCCATGTCGTAGTTGTCTTTAAACCAGCGCTTAGGCGGCAGGGCCAGACGGAACCTGGGGAAAACCTCTTTCAGCTGCAGACACGGCACACGTACAAATAAATACACTATCATACTGTAGACCCACTCAGAGTTATTGAACAATGAAAGCAAAGTTACACACTTCTTCCTGAATATACATATTATATCACACGGGTTCACATATTTATTCCTACAGATTTTAACCCCATTTGAGCCCTAGGGCATTCACCAAATATTCGAATATTTAAAACAAATTAAAAAAATATATAGTTTATAAAGCTTGGCTAGATAGGAAGTCAGAAGAATGAGTTGTCATTGCCCCTGGTGGATGAATTTGTTAATGCTCTATACCAGGGGTTCTCAAACCTTTTTAGGCAGTGACCCCCAAAATAAACTTTGAAACTTTTAAAATTTGAACTGGGGACCCCCACCCTGACAAGCACTTGGAATTGTAGGTATTACATTTCATTTGACTCGGTTCCGCAGATAAATATTGTGAAAATAGCAGATCTACATGCTCACAACGCCTTGTGTCAATCTTAAAATTGTCCTAACTGTTAAATCGCTAAAGTTTTAGAACACCCACTCCGTTATTTTCAGCTTCTAAAGCCTTCTCTTTATATGTTTTCTATGATCCTGACCGGGGCCCGGTTTTCGCAGAAAAATTACGTCATCATACACTACCGGCCAATCACAGCGAGGGTTATACACTGCCGGCCAATTAGGCCTGGGGCGGTATCGACATTTTGTTACCGCGATTACCGTCTTCCCATTTACCGACGGTACTGCGGTAATTACCACACCCCCGTATCTATTAATTAAGGTTCGGCGATAAGCCAAAATATTGCAATCATCTTCCCTAAAGTTGCCTCTCCACAGCCTGACTGCCCGAGTTATACTTCTCCGTACAGCACAGCGGGTATGGCTTTTACAAGCTCACAACACATCGCATCCGCGACGCGTTCTGAGCTTTTAGATCTGCACTGTCGGGTTACCATAGTAACGTAGGCTAGCTACTTGGGCTTTTCAGACACAAACAGCTGTGTGAACAAACCAGAAGAGGACGGGTAGTAAGATCGTGTACATTGATTCTGTAAACTCACGTCACGTCTCAACTCTCAAATCGCAGTGATTGAGTGCTGTTATATACATGTTTTAGTTACAAGACTTGACAGAAAAGGTTATAAAATCGCCGACGCGCCGCCGGACGGGGCACAACGTGCGACGCGGTGGAAAAAGTAAAATAGTTTCATTTTCGGTTTTAGTCCACACGGCCCGCGCTCCGCCAGTAATCCGTATGAGTAAAAAAAGATATGCCACAACACAAGGTATGTATTAACATCCTTGTGTCGTGTGGATTACAGAGAAAGTTTACGCTGCTCTGTACTGCTCTACGCAGCTGCTGTGCTGCCCTGTGTAGGTCTAACTGTCTGTGTCTCCCAGTGTGGCTTCCAAACATTGGTACACGGCCCAGAGCAGAGAGGCATGGAGCGCATGCAGTCCTCGCTTCTCCCCTGTTTTAAAACTCGCTTGTTTTCCAATAAAAAATATACTTTTTTTGTCTTTTTTTACCGCGGTAAGCACACTGACACCGCGGTAGACCTCGGTTTACCGCGGTACGGCGGTACGGCGGTTACCATGTCCAACCCTACGGCCAATCACAGCGCATCTTGAAGTGGGGTCGCTATCACAATAGGGTGGCCATATTTGTAGGCGCCCGTGTGTCTCTATACTCGGGTGAAGGAGTCCGTTTCTCCGGAATGCCTGAACGAATATTCGACTATTCGAATACTTTGAGTTTGAATAATTCGAATACTAAAAATCACTATTCGTGAATGCCCTAATGAGACCCACTTCCATCATTGTTGACAGCTGAAACAATTGTGCATACAGTAAACAGAATGTGTGGTAAGAGGCGTGTGGTGAGATATCATGGGCGACGTTGTTTGCAGCTTCTCACCTTGTCATTGAGCACGGAGAAGTCGGCGTACCTTCTGAAGATCACCCAGCTGTCTCCTTGACTCCCAGTCACCAAGATCTTGTAAACCTGAACAGACACAAGACGAAACAAACACAGACGTGTGAATGCACAAACCCCCTGTGGAGCAAACCTTTTTGTTTTACTGTGTAGAATAGCATGGTGTTGGAACTGTTGAATTCCGTTTCCCCTTGGATTTCTTTCCCCACCACAGATATGGCCAAAAACAGAAGTCGCTCCCACATTGTTACTTTAAACTTAATCAGGACACACACTGTCACAGGGGAAATAAGCACCCATTCAAAAGCACTGTTTTGTTTGTTTGTTTTTCTGACAATATCTACTGCATAGTACTGTGTTCTATCCATCTGTCATTCAATGTTATATGAGATACATAAAGGTTTCCTGTGTAAATAAGCCGAAAAGCTTAAAAGGAGATCCTAGATCTCCTTTTAGTTGACCTTGTACCAGTGAAACTTCCTTTTCCTATGCAAACTTCGAATAAAGTCTTCAATCAATCAATCAATCAAAGCCACAAATCACGCATGATGTGGAGGACATATTTCACAATATTTCATTTGGTTACTTTGTCAGAGAGCGATGATGGGTAGATTGATAATTATTAAATCTGTTACTGAAAGCTGTGTTATGTAACGTTTTAGTGAATACAAATATATTTTGTCCAATCTGTGGTAGAGCAGGGGTTTTCAAAGTGGGTGACGGGGCACCCTGGGGTGCCGCGACGGTAGTCCAGGGGTGCCGCGAGATCATTTGATAATATTTTGAATTTATTTGGACACAAATATTTAGTATCCTTTTAAACTTGAAGTACAAAGTCATTTTGAGTCAGTTCTAGCCAAAATGGCTATTATCTCAACGTTTTCCTCACAACATAATCACTAAAATATCGTCACTGTCGGGCAGAAACCTCGTATCTCCAAGTTTCAAATGTGTACGTCTTTTGGAAAAGCAAAGCCCTGCTTCATCATACAAGACTGTCGCACAAAACAAGTGAAAACAGCCGATCTACAAGCACACAATCGCGAGGCGTTGTGTGCTTGTAGATCGGCTGTTTTCACTAGTTTAGTACATTTTATAGATGATAAATAAAAAAAGGTTTTGGACATACAAGGTTTCCACCCGACAACGACGATATGCTATAAATATAAGGTGCTGGGAGTGAAAAATTGCCCTGAGACAAAAAAGTTTGGGAACCCCTGTGGTAGAGTATGTTAATACAATATAACTTATACAACCTGTTCGGTTGTATTTGGTCCTGTGGTCGGTTTGACATGACCTTTGACACAAACCTGTTTCTGGTTTAACACAAATTTTTAACAGAAGGGAGGAAATCTATTTCTTCCCCAAACAAGCAGGCAGGCTGTATCTGCTCCAGACGTTAAAATGTTAATTTAAAAGTTCAGGATTTGCTCAGGAGACCTGGGTTCACATCTGTGGTAGAACAGGAAAGTAAGTTTGATGATGACAGAAACATTATCATTATTTTATAATAATAATTTCATAATAATACATACTGGTAGCGGTTTGCGAGAATAGGATTCAATGTTTAGCAAGAAAGGTTTTCAAATATAGATGTGGCTCAATAATTCATTGGTATTGATGATCATTCTATTACACACAGACCTCTTTGAGGCCAACAGCTGATCTCCTTCCAGGCAGATAGAGAGGATACAGATGCTTTTTCAAACTGAGTTAAGTTCTTGTTCACACTCACCACCTTGTGACTGGGCCTGACTATCACACTCTCTCTCTCTCACACGCACGCACGCACGCACGCACACACAAACATTAGTCTTTTACTAAAGGAAACCATGTGAATGTGACTAGTAGAGACTACCTAGTCGTCTGTGTCTGAAAATATTCACATTCTCCACTGAGCTAAATGTCGGCTTGCTGTCACAGTATTATTATAACATACATACCGTGAGGTTTAACGTACATACTGTACCTAACTCAAGTGGATGGCAAATAACACCAATACTATAACAAAGACAATGGTGAACAATATACATAATAGTTATCCTCGTTAGTGCTTTATTGTGAATGTCCCTATTACTCTAATCCCCTGGCCTTACGTTTTCCTTCCTTCATTATCAGGTTGTCCTGTTTATATTGTAATCAAATCTTGATTCTTGATCTGAACATCTGTCTCTTATGCCATTGGTTCTCAAAGTGGGGGTCCAGGGACCCTCAGGGTTCCTTGAGGGATGGGGTGAACAGGACCCATTACAGATCTGTAACTCTGAGGGCGTACCGATCCAATTGGTTGCATTTGTATGCACTCAGAGTTATGGGGGTCCTTGAAAATACAACGTTTCAGAACCACCTTGTCATAAGCCTTACTGTGAACTTAGCCCTTTCCTCCATGATCTCATAGCCTAGCAGGGTTGGGGTGGTTGGTCTGTCCGTGCGGCCGTCCCTGGGGTTCCCGTCCTCCAGAGCTGATGACCCGTCCAGTGCAGGCTCCGGGACCGGCGAGCATCCAGCACCACTGCCTCCTCTCACCCTGGGGATCCCCCCCTCGGTAGGGGAGGACCCGGAACTGCCGGAGGAATGACTGCCTTTGCGAGAGGAGGTCCTCTTCTTGGACCAAGACCGGCAGCCTCCTGACCGTGGCACAGGGAAGGGGACAGGGACAAACGGGGTGGCCATCTCCAAGTTTGGTAATTACTGTGAAGAAACATTGGAGCACAGTAAATCAGTAAATCACTCACTCTGTTTCAGTCTTGAAACTCACCTCTTCAGACTACCTGAGCCCCTACCACTCCTCAGTCCTTGAATCACTTTCTGTTGCCTATTCCACAGATGTTAAGTTACACTATGCAGAATGTGTTGGTTAGTTTAGTTATGTTGTTTTATGTTATGTATAAACATATAGCCTACTGTTTGCTTATGCACAAATGCTAAGAATGCTCCCCCCCCCCCCCCCCCCCCCCCCCTTACAGGCTACAGCATGTTGTTTGGACAGATGCTGGTTTGATGATTATCTAGTTATTAGCTAGTTATTATAGCACTTCATTGTTTTCTTCGCATTATATTTGCCCTGCCATAGCCTATAATATTGTGTTGCGAAACTCTGATCTTGCAATTTCTAAGTCACTCTGGATATGAGCGTCTGTCTGTCTGTCTGTCTGTCTGTCTGTCTGTCTGTCTGCCTGCTAAATGCCTAGCATTGTAAATAAAAAAGCTAAACAGAAAATAGCTATACTCACGATAGTTCAGTGATGACGTTTATAATGTCCACCGCGGCTGGAGAAGTTCACCAGAGTCCGAGCTTTATGACCGCTGGCTGGCTTTTAAGATGTATTTTCAGGTGCCGTTGAGCTGAAGTGACCAGGGTTGTTTTGAAGTCCTGTGTGCTATCTATGCGTAAACTCTAGCACTCCAAAAGTAGCTCTGAATCCACGTATGCACCCGGGTATCGCTCTGGCCTGGGGGGCTGACATATGGTGACACCCACCCAACGGATTCGGGTTACAACCTTTCTCAATGGTTGACAAGGACGCGCACAGTCGACACTCAAAGGAGTGTAAACACGATCACGTGCTCCAGGAGCTATCTTTTTTTGTATTTAACTTTATTGCAAGTACAAGTAACAAACACATACAACAAGACAAATAAAATGTCATCTGGCTAACTTTTAACACACACACACACACACACACACACACACACACACACACACACACACACACACACACACACACACACACACATGTATAAACATAGATCAATGATATATCAATGATATATATATATATGTATATATATATACATATATACATATACATATAATACATATACATATACATATACATATACATATATATATATATATATATATATATATATATATATATATATATATATATGGAGCCTGCATACTGGCTATTAACTCGTTATTCTAAGCATTCAGCTAGTGAACTGGATTTGGGAAGATTGCTTTGTTTAAATAATTTTAAATATTGTCAAAACAGAAGGCCGTTCAGTTCAGTTACAAGGTTTTAAACCCAAGAAAGCACTATGGCTTGTTTACAATTCATAGAGAGTTAGAGACATTAACTGATATGATATGACTTGATATGATATTCGGTGAATCAAAAAAAAAAAGTTTTTTAGTTTAGGCCTACAAGAGTTTTGTGTGTGGACAAGATCCAGATACAAATGTAATAGTAGCCTAATTATTAATCTTATAAGATATACATAGGCCTTTTTATTATAATAATGTTTGAATATTTTAACTGTATTTCATTTAATTAATAATAATATAACAGGTTATATGCACGGCACGCACACATGCACGGCACGCACGCACACACACACACACACACACACACACACACACACACACACACACACACACACACACACACACACACACACACACAGTTTACAGGGCGTCCAATGCTGGTTCCCAAAGTGTGGTTCAGGGGAAAAAAAAGCTGTTTATGTCTGTGTATTTTATGTACCGTGTTTTCTTTAATAATAATAATAATAATAATAATAATTTAAAAAAAGATACAAGAACCCAATATGACTCCTCAATTACACTAGAGGAACTACAATACAAAATTAAAGCATAAGTGTCCTTTGCTCTGGTACTTTCCCAAACATTTGGAACCTTAAAGACTGATAATGCAACTCCACAAAAGCAGACACATTTTACCCCACTAATTACTGTGGGATCTGTGTTAACAGCAACCTCGTGAAAATACTCATTCATCACAGAATTCTATATTTCCTGCCCTGAACAAATCACAAATTGGCTTCCTACCAAATAATCGTACGGTAGACCATGTTTTCACCCTCAACACCCAAATTGATAGCACAAATAAACAAAAACAAAGGCTAATTGTTTTCCTTTATGGTTGCGATGTCTGGGGTCCACTTGCCAATCAAGAACTTGAAAAATGGGGAAACACAGCAAACAACATCCATTCTCTGCATCCAACAGAAACCGGCAAACAAGGCATGCAGAGAAGAATCAGGATGATCCCCACTAATTATCAAAAACAGAGCATTGAAATGTTATGACCAGGGGTGTCGCACCAAATTCTGGGCCCTGGTAAGGATTCACTGTGGGCCCCCCATGAATGCTTTAACTATTGAAAAATAGCAGATATACAAACTCACGGCACAGCACAGAGTATAGCTAAAAGTATAAAATAATTAGGGCCCCTCCACCTTGGGCCCTAGAAACTCAGTTCCACTTTCAACCAGGTTCTGTCCCTGTTGGGCATAGGTGACATTTCCATAGGATTTGGCTATTCCTAGCTATTAGCTATTTTCACATTGAAAGTATAAAATAGGGCTTAAGACATTAAATGTATCGTTACAAGACCACATATGATGTATGATGTGTGGCGCATACTACTTAAGCTTCATAACCTACTCTTATACACTATACATCGAAGGTGAGGAACTTAGTATTGGTTATGTTGTACAGTATATTGTGAATGTCTTTGCTGAGGACCAACTGTATAACTACCGGTATTACCTTTTCCTTGAAGTCAAGATAACACAGCCCTCCTCCCAGCAAGCACGCCAGGAACTGGACCAATCAGTGACGTCTCGATTGGGGCCAGATCACAGCCCATATGGGGATGATCTTGACGTCATTACCAGGACGTCATATGGACTTTTTTGTTTGACAGGATTATTGTTATTGTTTGTAATGTTAGTTGAAATATGAGCATATAAGGTTATATTCTGGGACATAGCTTATAGCTAACTAGTTATGATATTTATCTGGCCTAGAATATCACCTGATTTCAACCAACATAAATCCTGTCAAACAAAAAAGTTAGTACCACTTTCACACCACTCTACCCAAGTCCTTGTAGTGGAAAACCTGGCACAAGTGGGCGGTGTGGTGTGGAGTGGTGTGGTGTTGGGCCAGTGGGAAAGGGGCTATAGATGACTGAGGTCATACTTAGGTGACTGATGTTGGTCACATGAAGTCCCAGATCCACATTGGAGCCACGCTGTTCCCATGTGGATCCCGAGATCTACATGATTAGATTTTTGTTTTTCGATATGCATCACAGAAGTAACTTCCATTTGATTGCGACCGAAGGTCGCATATACTCTGAAGAATCGTGTCGCTTGAGTGTCCGAAGCCTCGTGACCGTCCTTCCGAAGCCTCTGTGATGTCAGTGTGATGTCAGCGAGTTGTGACATCACTTCCTGTACAGGGCAGCTACACGAAATGTGGATAACACTATATATGGAGATAGTCCAGTCCATCATGTCATATGGGACTACCGTCATAGAAAGTAGCCATTGTTAGGCCGGAGTCAATGGCTGTCTGTCTGACTGCCAAGTCTGCCATTGACTTGCAGCGCATGAACGCCGCACTGGAGCGTGAAAACCAACAGGCCTGATGGAAAATGATACATGGCCGCAGGCTTTGTGACGTCCCACATCTTATGTGCTGGGCATACTACTAACCGACGCCAAGGACCTCCAGAGGCCATACAAAGAGTATCTAACCCGAGGCCCCTTAAGTAGCATACATTTACAACATACCTTCTCCAAAAACATCAATATTGAACTCCATATGTATATGGATACATACATGTATTTTTTATTAATAAAGGATAAAATAAAATAAAAATGCCATAGATGGGCATTCCCAAAAGCAAAATCCCTTTATGCCCATATATGGGGATTTCTGATGTCATCAATCTCTGGCCCTAACTAGCTCAAAAGCCTGCTTTACTCTGATTTACACCCTACCTTTCCAGATGATGACCTATTGGGTACACACTTATGTCCAAATATAGAAATCCCAAGGCATCAAACCTAAGCTTGGCTTTACTAATTAACATATGTTTCATGCCCATATATGGAGATCCCTGTCCCAATGTTATCAATATTAAGGACATATCTGGAAATGCCCATATTTGGTAATGTCCACATATGGGCATGTTTTGACATAACATAGTCAGGGAACTCCATGTATGGGCATAACATTGATTCTGTGAGTGTGCCATGATTCTGTGAGTGTGCTGAGCTCCTAGGGTTGATACCCTCACAAAACTGCCAAGTCTGCCATTGACTTGCAGCGCATGAACGCCGCACTGGAGAGTGAAAACCAACAGGCCTGATGGAAAATGATACATGGCCGCAGGCTTTGTGACGTCCCACATCTTATGAGCTGGGCATACTACTAACCGACGCCAAGGACCTCCAGAGGCCATACAAAGAGTATCTAACCCGAGGCCCCTTACTAAGTAGCATACATTTACAACATACCTTCTCCAAAAACATCAATATTGAACTCCATATGTATATGGATACATACATGTATTTTTATTAATAAAGGATAAAATAAAATAAAAATGCCATAGATGGGCATTCCCAAAAGCAAAATCCCTTTATGCCCATATATGGGGATTTCTGATGTCATCAATCTCTGGCCCTAACTAGCTCAAAAGCCTGCTTTACTCTGATTTACACCCTACCTTTCCAGATGATGACCTATTGGGTACACACTTATGTCCAAATATAGAAATCCCAAGGCATCAAACCTAAGCTTGGCTTTACTAATTAACATATGTTTCATGCCCATATATGGAGATCCCTGTCCCAATGTTATCAATATTAAGGACATATCTGGAAATGCCCATATTTGGTAATGTCCACATATGGGCATGTTTTGACATAACATAGTCAGGGAACTCCATGTATGGGCATAACATTGATTCTGTGAGTGTGCCATGATTCTGTGAGTGTGCTGAGCTCCTAGGGTTGATACCCTCACAAAAACATGAACAAACTCCCCCCAGAATGACAACAACTAGAATCATCAGAGAAACGCTGTGGTTGGCCAGATTGTCAAGAATTGGCGCGACCTCGCCCTTTAGGGCGAGGTTGCATGTCACCCTGAGGTTGCATTCCACCCTTGGGTGTCTTACTAGTATTCTATATACTGTATAAGACATATACAGTATGCATGTGTACAGTAGTAGTACAGGGCGACATTAGGGCGACGTCGCACTAATTCTAGGCCATCTGGCCATTGATGTATATCGGACCAGTTACCCATATATGGAGACCCCTGGTACCCATATATGGAGATCCATGTATTGTATATGGAGATATGATGTGAGAGCCCAAACATACTTACCGGTAATCAGTTATTATTTGTTATGTGAAAGTCCTATGTCTATGACATCTGACATCATACCCTTTTATGCCCATACATAGAGATCCCTGTCTGTAGAACCAGCCACACAGATATGGACTGTCTTGGCCATCTGTCTTGGCCATAATGGATTCTGTTAGTGTGGTATGGGGCCGATGTGCCCTCTATATATGGGCATTCCCATATGACGTCCTTTAGATATGGGCTTAATAGTGATGACATCAGGGATCTCCATATATGGGCATAAACAGGTTTCTGTTAGTGTGACATCACAGTGAAGCCAGAGTGTGATATCAGAGCGGCAAAACCAATCTGTTAAGAGTGGTTCCCCTGACATCACAGTAACGTCAGAGCATGATGTCAGGGGGGCAGACCCTATTCAGAAATACCCCCACTGAGGTTAGTGTTGGGGTACACCAGTCTTTTTGCCTCCGCTGAACTCATACAGCAGAGCATGCTGGGAGGGAGAACCACTGAGGTGGACTCTGCACAGCTTGGTAGCACTGCTGCAATAGCTAGAGTAGCACTGGTGGGTTTCTGTTTCCATGCAAACTCCACTGGCTGAAGGGTCTGGAGAAGATGATGCCAGCGGTGGGATCAAGAAGATATCTGGGAAGGTTGTCCTGGACCAGCTGGTAGCAACCCCTGCCACTATCAGTGCCTTCTTCATTGGTGAGTGTATTAGAAGGGACTGTATAGTGTGTAGTCATGTGTGTAGATCAGTGGCTCCCAATATCTTCTGGTCTAGGGTCATACTGAAAAACCTGAAGTGATACGCAGCCCGCCCATCTGACCACTTTTAAAACATGGCAGCCCAATGGAAACATAGGGATGACATCAGAGTACAACACTGTCACTGATGCTAGCCTCGCGTAGCCAGGCTTTACTCATCTCCGAAGAGAAAAGCCTGGTGACAATAGAAGGCAGAAGACGTTCAACTTCCGCCGTAGGAATTTCACCGGAAGCTGTATTTTTTTCACGGTGCGGTGTTCATGCAAACGTATTCCCTGCACGAAATTAACTCTGGTCTATCTCCTGCTCCGTCGGTTGCGCTCGCAATAAACAATATACAAACAAAAACATTGATTCAAGCAATGTTACACATATTAAGAGTGAGTTAAGAGCTACAATCTATTTTAGTTTTTTCGCTGGGGAATGTAAACAGACCCGCACCGCATGACGTAACATCCGTTAAACGCAGACTTCCGCTAGAAATCTTGGAACACACCGGAAGCCCTATTGTCTACAGGGTGCACTGATGCTGGCCTTCAAAGCAGCCAAAGGTATTCACTCAGATCAGCTAACTCTGGGAAGCTGACAAAACCTTCGCTAAAACACCCAGGACAACGTTCCACTCGAACCAGATTCCTGGCCCTCCTGGCCCCCAAATTGTGGAATGAACGCCCCATTGCAGTTAGAACTGCAGACTCACTCCCTAGCTTCCGCCGTAGTCTGAAAACTCACCTCTTCAGACTCCACCTTAGCCCTTAGCCCTTACCATAGAACTTGCCTACCCTCAATGACCAGACCGTGTTTCACTGGGGGGAACGCCCAGTGCGACACGGTCTGGTCATTGAGGGTAGGTACTTTCTTTCAGCCGTCTGTAAACAAGGAAATACTTTGTTTTGTTTTTAGTTTTGATTCAAATTATCAATTTTATTTAGTAGCTGGGTAATAATCGGGATAATGAATGGCTCCTTGGGGATTGACGGTACATAACAGACCGACAGCCTGGTATTGGTCTTCAATGCAGGGTAATAACATCTCCCAGAGACTGCTAGTGTCCTTTTATCGGTGCTCTATAGAGAGCATTTCTAACATACTGTATATGTGTGGTACACCAGCTACACAGCAGCTCAGAGGTTAAAGGTCCAGAGGGTCATTAACACAGCACAGAAAATCGTCCCCACACTGGAAGAACTACACAGGTCCCGCTGTCACAACAAAATAGAGAACATTTTAAAGGACACTTTCCACCCCGGTCACTCCCTGTTTGATCTGATGCCATCAGGCAGAAGGTATAGATCGATAAAGTCAGGAACAAGCAGGTTTAGTAACAGCTTCTATATTGCAGCAATAGTTACACTGGATGCTGCTAAGAAACTTTGATCAGATGAACATTCATGTTTGATGGTGCTGTTTGGGTTTAAGTGCCTAACCTTGTGCAATAACAGCTGCTTTTATTTACATGTTTGTCTGTGCTGTGCATATTAAGTGCAATAGGGGTTGTGCAATGATGGGAAGTATGGTTTCTGTGTACGTTTTTTGTTGAATTGTTTTAGCTTTTTTTAATGATTTTAGTGATGCACTGATCGTTAGACACTTTTAATGTCGTTGTACTTGTGACAATGACAATAAAGATCTATTCTATTCTAACTCCCCTCGACGCCTACATACTGTACTCTGTACACTATGCCTAAACAGTTAAACAATAACCTTAATCCTAAACTTAACCTCAGTGAAACGGTGCCAAAACCTAACCCTATTCCTAATCTTAACCTCAGAAAGCTATGCTTAATCCTAAATTTATAACTAACCTTATTCTCAGTAAAACAAATGCAAGAATAAAAATCTCTGCAAGTACGTATGTTTTCCAGCGACTACCGGTTACCGCACACACAGCCCAAAGAACTTATGTTTCTGATCTATCCTATTACTCTAGGCAGTGAACTTCACCCTGGTCCCCCCTGTTGCTCGCACAGTGTTTGTTGGAGGAATCTCCCTGGGATGGACCATCTACCTGTGTCCCCTCAGGCAGCAACAGACCCACAGCAGTGGAACCACAGTCACACCAAACTCTCATCTCGATGATATTACACTGGACCACAAGGAGTACAACAACAAAAAAAAGAAGAAAAAAAATGTGTCGCCATTCAAGTGTGCGTCTTTTCCTATTGAATAGGCCAACTCATGTCATGGAGATTTGAGTCCAATATAGTTTTGTATTTGTCGCATTCCTAAGAAAATAAATATATTATCAAAATGTACCCCATTGATTCCGGATGGGGACCCAAATGCATGCATATATTGTAATGGGAATGGAAAAAAGATGTTTGAATAAGATGATATTAAAACAGTCAAAAAAGAGAATAGAAGAGATGAGACGAGAAGATTATACTTTTGCATAGTACTGTGTTTATTTGTGTGTCATTTAATTACGTTTTTTTATTAATTGAGTACAAGGACCCCAATGCAAACAGGCCAATGTGCTTTCTTGGGGTTTAAATCCTTTTAGTAGACGTTGTATTAGAACTGTACTGTCCTGTACTTTTCCTATATGTGTTGTGAACTTCTAATATTTAATATAAAACGTTTTGGTCCCCCACTGATGTTCCATACCAGTATAGCTATCCAGAAAAATATCAAACATTTTTGAAAAAAGTCGTGCTGGCCCGATCGTCTTGCAAGCCACTCGGCTGGGCTCAGATTGGATCTGTGAATCCTCACACTAGACGAGATTTATGCTTGATAATCGGGCACGTTTCAGACGCAGGCAGCCCGATTGTCGGGAGGGTCATTAAATGCCCCGATTGTCGGCTAGTGTGCGGCCAGCTAAAGTGTAGCGTGACTGTGGACATGATGTCTCATCCCCTCCGTCCATGACATCGCTGTGTCTCAGAATAGCTGATAATGATGGTGATGTGTAGTGGTGTGGAATCACAGACTGATTAGATCTGTACACAGCAGAGAGCAGACGAGCTGCTTTGAGTTGATCTCTCTCCATGTTCTGTGACACGATGACCTCATATTGTCTCTGTTGGATGGAAACCTTTCAGTCCAAAATTGAACTTTTAGAAAATAGAGAAAATGTACATAAGTGACAAGTTGCATGCTTCTGTGGCTTCATGGCTGCCAGTTCCCACCTGATGTTGTGTGGGAGTCCCGACAGCTCCACACCGTACTGAATAACTGCTAGTTTGCATAACAACTTCAGATTAGGACTTAAGTCTAAGATGTACAGGTCATGGGGTTTGGGGTATTTTCCAAAGAAGATGATACAATCTCCCACCACGCAACAGCACATCCCATCCATCCTATCCGGGCCTTTTCCCTTGGGCTCAACCTTCTTCCAGGTGAGGGTTACTGAATTGAATTTCCACAGAGCATTGAAGTCATGCTCCCCTTTGGAGCCACCAAATACGTACAGCTCTCCATTGTAGGCAAAGGCCGAACAAGCACAGCGTCGTCCTGGAAGGAGCTGTGCAGAAGAAGGTGTGCTCAGCCAGCAGTTGGTCTCTGTGTCAAACACTTTGATGCTGTTGTAGTAGTCCCTGTCTCCGCCGTAGCCCCCAAATACAAACATCTTTGTCCCGATGATGGTGGCAGAGCGCAGTGATGAAAAGTTTGGTGGTGTTCCTCCGGCGTTAATTGAAGACCAGAACATTGTTGTGGTGTCCAACTTGTAGATGTCATTAATTGATCCAGTCTGAATGTTGTATCCTCCATAGATATACATGAGCTTCCCAACGACACAGGCCGAGTGAGTCTTGACCTCTGGAACAGTCCCTGATACCTTGGGCTTCAACCACCGGTGGGTGTCAACATCAAATGCATAAAGAATGTTGAAGTATGATGTACAGTTATGGCCCCCCCAGATGTAAATCATATCTTGTATCAGTACCGCTGTGTGGCCACAGCGCATGATGGGAACCTCTCCTCTCCCATTTGTCACTGGAGACAACTTCCTCCAGCGTAAGGATATTGTGTTGAAGATGTGCACATCAATCTGACCTCTATGATGCACATGACTGTACCTTCCATCTGGATAAGTCACATGACTGTATCTTCCAAAGAAGTAAACCTGGGGTCCCACAGAAACAGCAGCATTATACGAACATGTTGGTCCGTGACATACAGTCCACCTCAACATTTCTCAAACAGACAATGGTGAATAAAGCCTCTTGAAGTGTTGAATACAGTTATATTGTGTGTTCGGCCACTTATATTGGAACAGGCCTCCAATTACTGATGTCATGTTGATAACATACGTCATCAGACTCCAATTATGGGCGCTCACCTGGGCACATATTACTAAGCATAACTTGGCTTGTTTTCATTTCATTCCCTGTCCCCTCCCCCTAATAGCCCCCAGCCCACGGGAGGCCGGCTGTACGCGCAATGTAACAAATATAAACTAAACAAATAAAAAACGTTTCTGCCTTTTCACGGGACGATAGCACTATGAACGGTGAAAGTGGCTCAGTGCTATTGGCCAGCCATTGCCACCCTCCTTGGCCCTGAATGGGGCAGAATCTGAAATACGACCTGATGACAGCATGTCCAATGTTGCATGTAGGCTAAATTGCGTGGCTGTTATCGTTCGGTTTCGTTCCCGCCCCATGGGCACTACATAAACTTTGCTCCATAAGATAGATCTATTGATAGTAAGTAAGAAACAAAAAGTTCTCCGTGTGTCATTGGCACAATTTTTGTCACCAGACAAAAATGTGAATAACAAAAAAAACTAAATCTTGTGCTGCTGTTTTTGCTTGTAAAATTTGCTAAATTGATTTTGGCAACACAAAATCTTTCTCACATGTCATAAATACATCTACCTAACATCTGAAACAAGTATTGGTGCCTTAGTATACTCATATGTGAATTTAGATGATGTAATGTAGCAAATTTATTGAAGAAAACGCTTCAATGTAAGTGGTTGTTTTATATGACAAGTAGGCCTATAAACTTGGTGTCTATTTCATGATTTCACAGCAAGAGAAACTCAATGGAATACTTATCGTCATGATTGGGTGTGTCTGGACCTTTAATTTGCGTATTTCCAAGATGGACGCCACACGAAAATGAGCTTTACTATGACTTTTACAGTGACAGCTGGCTGTTATGGCAAACATCTGCTTTATGAACAGCATTATGAACACATTTGTTGTTTTCCCTCAGATTCTATCTAGATTTGTGGGGATGATTGCAGAGAAAAATGTGAGAAAACGTACATACAGCTAAATGTATCTTAAATATGACATTTTAATTTATCACAAGTTGCTGAACAACATACTCCCAAGTGTTTCTTGTCAGCAAAAGACAGACATAAGTCCAGGTCTCTTGAACACATTGGTAAGTTGGAGAGTCTAGAGACGTCATCAGATGGCTTGGCTGAAGGCCTTTTACTTGTGTGGCGCCTATAGGTAGAATAGCTTCAACATCACAGTTGCTGAATGCTCTTCCAGATGCAGAAGCTGGTTTACCTGGCTTTTCAGCTATCACCGACATAATGACAGGCTAGCATTACTGGCTACCTTCCACTCATCCCAGCATTGCCAAATGATCCTTCTGCCCTCAGAAAAGAGACGAAACTACTTGTCACTACATACATAGACCATTATCACTGGAGATCAGGCAACATATGAACTCGCAGTTGCCGTTAGAAACAAGCACAAAGATGAGTTTGGCAATGTAGTCCTGTTGCTGGAAGGCTCCCACCAAGCTCACAGCTACATGAAGGCTATTTGCAAGATTATCAGGGATGCAGGGGCAGATGATCTGCTTGTCGCAGCAAGTCTCTGTCAAGAAGGAACTTTCAAGAAGATGTTTGGTGAAAAGACTGAATACCCAAACTTTACATGCTGTCAATGTCCTCAGTGAAGCCGTGTGGCTCCTGCTCTGGGAAGCCTTTGAGGCATGGGCAGCAGGCAGGGACACACAGCCCTGGAAGCCACAAGTTGAGTTGGCCTTAAAGAACCTGTTTGAGAAAGAGAACTGGCAGATGACGAGGAGTCCAGAGATGGCAGTCCTAGGAGATCAGCTGCTGCTTTTTCAGGAATCATTCAATGGGCAACCAACTGTAGTCCTCTGGGCAACCTTCTTGGAGATGTCAGATATTCTCCAAAGGTCTCCATCTCTGTGAATCAGCAAGAATGCTACCCTTCCTCACTTCAGCAGGCCATTGCAAGTACGGGCAGCAATCTTTACCTCTGTATTTGCTTTAGAAATGACCAGAAACGGCTTCAGAGGTACGTGAAGCACTGATGGCAGGTGTATTTGTTGGCTGAGGAGCAGATGGCAGCCACAACAGCAGTGTTTCTCTTGACATGCTACTGGAGCAGACGCAGACCTATAATGCCGATGCCAAGGAAGCAAGCGGTCTAGATGGCATTACACTCATATTGTTAAAGAAGAGAACTATCTCGTACATTCACTATTTTCTACCTACTTTGTAAATAAATCCATCTATATTTTTGCAAACTGGTGTCATAGTGAATATGTTCCGATCCATCTGAGCCGTGGGTCGTTACAGTCTGCAAGACTGTCTTGTACTGATTTATGTCAGTGCCAGAACTGTAAGAATGTTTCAAAAGAAACAGAAGAACAAGCTTCATGGGATGATTACTCTGATTAAGCATGGGTCGTCGCCATGCTAACAGGTGTGTACTCTGAGAACCATTTGGTTCCATTTGTACAATCTCAGTTAAAGGGATATTCCACTTTCAAAAAAACTTTCTGTCATTGTATGGTCTAATCAGGCTTGTATGAACACCCTGAACAGTTTTTAATTTTCTTCATTCAGTATTTAGATATTTGATGTAAATGTTATCTGGCCCTCCAGGCTCAGGCCCTCTCCCCACACACACTCATTGTAACTTCAAACTTAATTTTAACCATGATTGCTAACCAGCCATGGACCCCCTTGGAAACCCCTCAGGGACCCCCAGAGGTCCCCGAACCACACTTATTGCTAACCAGCCATGGACCCCTTGGAAACCCCTCAGGGACCCCCAGAGGTCCCCGAACCACACTTTGAGAACCAGCCATGGACCCCCTTGGAAATCCGTCATGGACCTCCAGAGGTCCCCGAACCACACTTTGGGAACCAGCCATGGCTGTACGTGTACCAGGCTGTTGTGAACCAGCCATAGAAACCCTGGGGGTCCCCAAACCACACTTTGGGAACCAGCCATGGACCCCCTTGTAAACCCCTCATGGACCCCCTGCCTGCCTGCCTGTTGATCCTATTACTTTGAC
Organism: Nannobrachium achirus; assembly: GCF_963921795.1. Classification (NCBI taxonomy): domain Eukaryota; kingdom Metazoa; phylum Chordata; class Actinopteri; order Myctophiformes; family Myctophidae; genus Nannobrachium; species Nannobrachium achirus. The sequence goes on along the minus strand of NC_137814.1, from coordinate 49,259,391 downwards.
TAGAAAGCGGGCGGCCGAGGGTCTAGCCCTTCGGGTGGCCGAGGGTCTAGTCGGGGACCGGCCTACACAGGAACGATGTAAATAGGGAATGAATGCTCCACCCTTTAAATCAAACCCCATTATACCTGTTGTCATAGGACCCGTTTTGGCCATCTGTTTGCCTGTGTCCATTTATGCCCATCTGTGTGTGCATTTATGCCCATATATGGAGCTATCTGTGTCTGTGATATATGGACATCTCTGTATGTGTCTGGGTGTGTCCCTTTTATGCCCGTATATGGAGATCTCTGTGTCTGTCTGTGTCCATTTATGCCCATTATCCTAAAGGAGTTCGCTATAAACAATGTTGTCAGTAATGCCCTTGTCATTATCCACAATGAAAACTTTTACAGCGCTGGCTCTCTTTCCTCTAGAGAAGGCTGTGTAGAGTTGGCCATGAGCGAACACAGGTTTAGGCAAGTAGATGCCAACTCGTTCATTCTCTTGGCCCTGACCCTTATTGATTGTAACAGAGAATGCTAAGCGGATAGGGAACTGTCGTCTAATGAAGGTGAAGGGAAGCTCACCTCTGTCATAGTGAGGTATTCTTGGTAGGAAGATTGTTTCACCCCTGTTTGTGCCTACTGCAATCTCACACTCAATGACTCTGTCCATCATTTGCATTACCACCATTCTGGTGCCATTCTTGAGAGTGCGGTCAGGACCTGATTGCAGGTTTCTAAGCAGCATGACTGGTGCGCCTACTTTCAATTTGAGGTTATGATCAGGGATTCCAGAGGGTGTCAGTGAATTGAGTAATTCCACAGTCACGTAATCCTTGTGGTCGTCCTCCTGAATTGAGTCGGCTGAAAGGTAGACTCTCTCTTCTGTAGGTAAGTCAGCCAAGCATATGTTGTTGATTTCTCGGATGTCATTGTTCAGAGGAGTGTATACAGTGCCTTTGAGAAGGTTGTCTTTGTTGATACATCCATTTTGCAGGTCAGGAAAGGTGTAAGAAATCAGAGTATTCAGATCCTTAACCAAGTGTTGTGGTGGAATTCGGATTTGAACTTCTGTGTCCTCGTGAGGGAGTTTTCCGTCCCCTAAAGCAAGAAGATAGTTGGAGAAGTCCCTTTCAGCTGTTTCTGTCCTCATGTTGATGTTAAGCTTGTGGTGCTTCATGAGAGGATACAGTGGTGACATCTGGATGCATGCTGTAACTATCTGGGCTCTGCTTGCTCTTTTAATAACAGGGAGTGTCTGCCTAGGGTCTCCACCCAGAAGGACAGTTTTGCCACCCCAAGGTTGTTGTGAGTGCATGAGGTCCCTCAGTGTTCTTTCCACACACTCAACATTAAATCGGTTAACACTGAATATCTCGTCCCAGATTATCAAGTTGCTCTCTTTGATGAGCCTAGCCAGGGAGGACTCGGCGTTGATGGCACAGACAGAGTCTTCAAAAATGGGGATTGGGATCTTAAATCTTGAATGAGCTGTCCTACCACCCTCCAGGTTCTGTGCCGCTAAGCCTGTGCTGCCCACACACAGTACAATGCCATTCTCTGCGCGAATCTTAGCTGCAATTGCCTTAAAGGTAAAGGTTTTGCCATAACCTGCTGGGGAGTTTAGAATGAACTGCCGTGTGATGGTTTCTTCTTTTGGTGCATGTACTGCCTGATAGACAGCTTCGTAGAGTGCCATTTGTTCTCCATTGAGCTTAGGAGCAAGTGACTTTACAATTTGTTCTTGCTGTGTTATGTTGAATTTTTCAGATCTGAAGATTTGTGTCAGTTTTTCCTGCTCAGTTAGTGGTCTTGGCTGTGGCATATCATTGTGTTTGGATAGACTACCTCCCATTTGCGAGAGCTCGTTTTCAATTGCAAGTAGTACCTGATTGTGTATAAATGTTGTGTCTACTGCATCTGTAGGGCACCTCAGATGCAGTGGCCTCCTCATGGACAAAGTCTTCACTAAGCTGTTCAAAGAATCTTTCAAACAGATCTTTGGGCTCTGAAGGTTGACAGTAGTGGAGGATGATGGCAAAGGTTTCTCTTACTTTCCTTGAGGAAGCGTAGCTTGAGACGTCACGCATGGCGGTAATCCATTCTCCATCGTCCTGAAGCAAGCCCATGGCTAGAGCAGTGTCTTTGAAAGTGTCATAGTGGTTGCCGTTATATACCTTAAGGTCATCATAGGTCTGTGGTCCTCTGATATGTCCTAGGAGCAGTTTCAAGTAGAATCTTTCTCCTTGGAGCACTGATACATTGGACATCCTGCCTATTGTACTTAGGACCCAAGCGTTGTAAGGAACGACCCACCTGCTGTCAAACAGAAAGTCATTCTTCTTATGGGTGTGACCGACAATGGGCCGTCTGTACTCTGGGTAGCCATGACCATCATGAGGCAGTCGTGTGTTGGCACAGAAGTTTTTAGGGAATTTCTTAGTACAGATACCATTGACCATGCAGGGGCTGTTAGGGTAGGCCGGGCCACAGGGTCCATGTAGCATGAATCGACACACCAGCTCATACAGCTCTGGCTCCTTTTGTTTGTCAGGTATGTCTGCTCTAATTATTTGATCAATGTCAGCGACAGTCAAAATCTCATGTAGGAGTAGCAGTATGTGGGCATGTTTCAGTCCTCTCATCTGTCCTTCAATAGTGTGTATTCTAGCCTTCATCTTCCCAAAGACGCCGAGCTTTGTGTCGTGGAGGAGCTCATCCAAACTCCTTTTGAAAACTTTGTTAACAATATCTGGTCTGTCGGTGGGCTGCTGTCCTGGAAAGATGTTACTCAGTACACCTTCACTCCTTGCGTTTGACGTCATGGTAATGAAGAGGTCAAACCTTCTATATCTGGCTGCTATGGCAAGGGCATCTTGAAAGCGCTTGAATTGGTATCTGGGGCTACCAGTGTGTGAGCCTGGAAGAATTATCTGTTGACCAATCCTGGTGGCCTCAGTCTGTCCTGGCTGTGCTTGCTGTGCAGTTAGGGCATCATCCAGACCTGAATACTGGTGGGCCCTGTACTTGTCTTGTTGTTCCCTACTCCTGTAGAATTTCATCCGGCAACTTTCAATTTTGGAGTATTGATCACAGAAGTATTCTTGAGTAAGTCTCCCTGACTTCAGAAGGGTGTTGAAAGAATTAGTTCTTTGTTGTAGATGGAATCTGAAGAACTCCTGAAGAGTGACTTTGCCTCTGGCTGAATTTGCATTAACCTTGAGGATGGGATTGTCGATGCTGAAGCCAGCATCTCCATATGGCAAGATCAAGGGATAGGCAGCTGGGTCATACATAGGGTGGAGTGAATTGATATGTGTAGTTTGTCTGTGATTAGGTGCATCAGCTGGAGTTCTGTACAGAACAATGTCTCGAGGTTGTGTCTGGTCTCCTGGTGCAAAAATAACAACGTCAGGGACATCAGGGTTAAGATGTTTTTTCTTAGCTCCCTGTGAGCTTTTGGACTTGAACACCATTTTCAGGTCCTGAGTTGGATTTGCATTGAACATCTCGGCTCCGGTTTTAAAGAATCTTACTAAAGGGTTAACTGTCCGGCACGCGCTTCGGGCGTGCCGAGCGTCTAGTCGGCGGCCTGGCCAACTCGGGAACAATGTAAATAGGGAATGAATGCCCTGCCCTTTAATGCAAACCTCATTATATCTGTTGTCATAGGATCCGTTTTGACCATCTGTTTGGCCGTGTGTCCATTTATGCCCATATATGGAGATATCTGTCTGTCTACGTCCATTTCATGCCCATATATGGAGATCTCTGTAGGACCCGTTTTGACCATCTGTTTGCCTGTGTCCATTTATACCCATATATGGAGTTATCTGTCTGTCTGCGTCCATTTTATGCCCATATATGGAGATCTCTGTAGGACCCGTATTGACCATCTGTTTGCCTGTGTCCATTTATGCTCATATATGGAGATATCTGTATCTGTCTGTCTGCATCCATTTCATGCCCATATATGGAGATCTCTGTATCTGATGTCTGTGTCCGTTTATGCCCATTATGGAGATCTCTGCATCTGTTAGTGCCCCCGACTACCTGCTGCGGCGGGAAACACGCGCGCTGAATTTAAAATAGGGAATGAATGCCCCACCCTTTAATGCAAACCCCATTATACCTGTTGTCATAGGACCCGTTTTGACCATCTGTTTGCCTTTGTCCACTTATACCCATATATGGAGATCTCTGCAGACACAGTACCGGTTCCGGCCCTACCCTTTAATGCAAACCCCATTATACCTGTTGTCATAGGACCCGTTTTGACCATCAGTTTGCCTTTGTCCACTTATGCCCATATATGGAGATCTCTGCAGACACAGTACCAGTTCCGGCCCTACCCTTTAATGCAAACCCCATTATACCTGTTGTCATAGGACCCGTTTTGACCATCTGTTTGCCTTTGTCCACTTATGCCCATATATGGAGATCTCTGCAGACACAGCAACCCTACTTTACTTACAGAGCGCCCCGGAGTTCCCTGCCCCTGGGCTCCTTATTCCCCTTTATTATTTAAGTTTAGCGTGAGAGGGAACTGCCCGGGCTTATCCACATTATTCACCTGGTTCTCTTAAAGGCACAGCCCGCTAATTCCCCTGAACCCAACCGCTCTGCTGTCAGGGCTCATCCATGCGATTCGGCCCAATTCGGCCTCGGCTTCAATTAGTAGTCACGATTGAAGACTTTATTAGAAGTTTGCATAGGAAAAGGTACAGTTTCATGACGGTACAGTTCACTGGTACAAGGTCTACTAAAAGGAGATCCATGAAAAGACTAAGCTTATTTCCACTGGAAACCATTGAAGTATCTCATATAACATTGAATGACAGACAAATAGAACACAGTACTATGCAGTAGATATGTATGGATGTTAGACTAGCCTACAGCTTTTATTTTGAAGTTGTGTACCATGTGATTTGACACGTGGTCACGTGACATTCATGATGACGATTTCTTTCCTGGACTTCCTGGAATAATGGGCCTATTTTTTGTTTGTCGGTTCCAAATCAAATAATGCCAAAATATGAATCACACATTAAAAAAATTGAGAGAAAATGATTTTTTAAAATTCAATTCCTATTGAAAATCTAACGATACTTTAGTACCCTGTGTTATTAAAATGCTATTAAAATAATAGATTAATATATTCATGATTTTATTTTAAATATGCATGTACTGTAGGCTACAAGTGGCGTACCACTGCCATTTATAAACATACCCTATTAAGAGAACAATGTCAATACTATATATTGACAACAATGACACACACACACACACACACACACACACACACACACACACACACACACACACACACACACACACACACACACACACACACACACACACACACACACACACACACACACACACACACACACACACACACACACACACACAGACCCCCTGCAGTATCCCTGCGGGCCCCCTGTTGAAGACCCCTGGCTAGGCAAGGGGGGCGTCACAATAGTGAGTTAATAGGGCACAAGGTGGAGGGGTCTGGAATTATTTTATAGGCCTACTTTAGCTATTGAAAAATAGCAGATATACTAGTAAGACGCCTCAGGGCAACATGCGACCTCGACCCCTCGATTAATTTGCAAGTGTGATCTGGTAATGCCCATATATGGGCATGTCAGAACATGCTCATATATGGGCATTCCCAGATATTCCCTTAATATTGATGGGACAGGGTTCTCCATATATGGGCATAAAACGGACAAGGATGTAATTAATTTGCAAGTGTGATCTAGGAATGCCCATATATGGGCATGTTCTGACATCACATTGTGCACTACATATGGGCATAAATTATATGGGCATAGAAGGGACATCAAGCATGAGGGTGAGGTCAGAGCGGCAAACCAATTATGTTAAGAGTGGTTCCCCTGACATCACAGTGACGTCACAGTGATGTGTCAGGGTGACCACAGAGTCAGGCGTTATAGACAGACAGACAGAGATATGGTCAAGCTGTGACCGTTCACATATTATATTATCCACCTGTTTCCGCCAGAATTCACTGTATAGAATTATTTGCGGGCCACATCCGGTTAACAGCAGACATACAAGCTCACATTGTGGAAATGCCGCTTGCCTTCTGCGCAATGTACGATGGGATGTTGGAAAGTTGTGAATACATATTTTTAATAATAACTATAAAGATCTAGAAGTGTGGTTGCTGACTATATTCGACAGTAAGCTAACTGTCATGCATGAAGCTCAACCAATTGATTCCCTATTGATTCCCACTTCCATTATTCCCTACTGATTCCCACTCCAATTGATTCCCAACTGATTCCCACTTGATTCACTATAGCCTAGGAGTCAATAAACGTTTATAAACAGTCCATAAACGTTACCCTATAAGTCGTTTATAAACAGTCCATAAACGTTACCCTATAAGTCTGTAAAGTTTCCCTAGAACTATAATGTGTTGCCCTGTCAGGCAACCACACTAATAACTAGAACTACTTACACCTCATGCTTAAGCAGGCCACACATGGCCTACTTCTGCGCAAGCAGAGTGTGGTAGCTTTGTCGAGGTGCCAACTTGTGCCTCACCGCCTCACACATATGCAGGTCACACATGGCCTACTTGTGCGCAAGCAGAGCGCGCCACAAGGTGTGCACTGCTGGCCTCATGTCCCTAATATCTTCGCCCGTTAAGACTTTATTGAGAGCGCTCTTAAGCCCCTTTTCGACTGCAGTTTTAGCACCACACCACACCACACTACACCACACCACACTGCACCACATAAAAATATATACATTTTCCATTACACAAAAGTACCCCTATCGGTAAGAAACAAATTGACCATTTTAACTGTGATTATAATGCTGCATTATAAATTTGTATTACAACTGTCCTAATTATAATGCACTATAATGGATTATAACTGTGATTATAATACATTATAAAGTATTAATGTATTACTATGAAAATTATAATACACTATAATAGATTATAATAGTGGTTATAACACATTAGAATCTATTATCATGTATTAAAACTATATCCTGGTGGTCTAAATGAAAAGTCAGTGAGTGATCAGTCATTATGATGTGTTTGGCCCTGTTTGGCCTAGCTCAGACCTACTCTAGAGTGGATACTTTTTAGTACCCCGTTTAGTACCACTTTCACACCACTCTACCCTGGTCCTTGTAGTGGAAAACCTGACACAAGTGGGCGGTGTGGTGTGGAGTGGTGTGGAGTTGGGCCAGTGGAAAAGGGGCTTTATATACCAAACTCTGCTGACATCATCACCAGGAATGCTGGTCGCTCATTGGCTGTAGGGAGACACCTACATACATACATACAGTACATACATTCCCAGCTATTCCATGGCTACGGATTTCTCATGATTGCCAGACCCATGAAATGGGTAGGCCTACATAAGCAAATGTCGGTCTGTCCGGGTTTTCTATATAAAGGGTATATATGATGATGACATGATGATGACATGCCTACAAAAGGCATGATGTCATAAATGATGATGACAGACAGGGGGTCTGGCACAACCAGGTTGACCTGGTCTAGTTATAATTACATCTACCGATGCTTCTCCTCCATTCACGTTTGGTGAATGTAGCCTTGGCCAGGAAAAGTTGATGTCTTCAGGTGGTAACCATCGATCGTAAGGTGTTTCGACCCGCAAACCACAACACCCTCCTGATGGCCGGGTCGGCAGTGGTGGCCAAATCACTGCCCATCTCCTCCTCCTGACCAAGGCTAAACTCCCCTCTCCTGCTCTATTAGTTTTTTCCCAACAAGAGGCTTCTCTGGGGAGGTATTGGGTGGGTCCCTCCTGAGGTCTTGAGGTGACACAGGTGCGTAGAGTTCTCCAGTACTGTGGGATTATTCCTGCCTGGAGTTCTCCTTCGTCTCACCAAGCCATCCCGTTAGCTGTGATTAGTTAAGGGCTGTTACCGTTGTGTTTGTATTGTTGAGTCTCACATACTCCCCCCCTCTCGGGAGACTCTGAGGGTATCTGTATAAATGTCTTTAGCTTGAGTTGGTGCCCTCTCGCGAGTGCTGTGCATGAGGTTGCTAACCTCATACACCCACGCCAGGCTCTTCCTGGTGGTCATCTGTCTCTCCAGCGTCACCAATCTTCCTCGGTTTCCATCCAGACTTTCCTGGAAGTCACTGGTTGCCCAGAGTTCTATGATTATAATTACATCTACCGATGCTTCTCCTCCATTCACGTTTGGTGAATGTAGCCTTGGCCAGGAAAAGTTGATGTCTTCAGGTGGTAACCATCGATCGTTTGCGTGAGTAACCAGCGTCTGCGATCCAGTGAGAGCTCTCTGTTTTATGGGATACATACGTACATATGTATACGTATACATACATACAGTACATACAGTACATACATACATAGGCTACATACATACATACATGCATGCATGCATACATACATACATACATACATGCATGCATGCATGCATGCATGCATGCATGCATGCATGCATGCATGCATGCATGCATGCATGCATGCATGCATGCATGCATGCATGCATGCATGCATGCATGCATGCATGCATGCATGCATGCATGCATGCATGCATGCATGCATGCATGCATGCATGCATGCATGCATGCATGCATGCATGCATACATACATACATACATACATACATACATACATACATACATACATACATACATACATACATACATACATACATACATACATACATACATACATACATACATACATACATACATACATACATACATACATACATACATACATACATACATACATACATACATACATACATACATACATACATACATACATACATACATACATACATACATACATACATACATACATACATACATACATACATACATACATACATACATACATACATACATACATACATACATACATACATACATACATACCAAACCAAAAACAGTACTTGCACAAGCAGAGTAATAATGCGCAAGTAATAATAATATAATAATATCGCATCACAGGACAAAGCCGCCTACAGGCCAAAATTTGGGGAAATATTTTAAACATTTGGGGATTATGAGAAGTAGAGACACATTTGAAGGTGATAAAGTTGATGTTGGGCAAGGTACATGTGTTATTGATTTTTGTATTATGTTTTTTAGACAATTGAACAACTGCTGAACGTGGAGTTACAGATGGAAACACACACACACACACACACACACACACGGGGCGATTCTAATTAAGGTTGTGGGATAATCGCCTCAGGGCGACATGCAAGATCCCTGGCCATTTGGCCAGTGATAGATATCGGACCAGTTACCCATATATACTGTATATAGAGATATTCTGTGAGAGGCCAAACATGCTTCCTCAGTTATTCATTATGTGAGAGTCCTTTAATGTCTATGACATCTGACATCATACCCCTTATGCCCATACATGGGGATCACTGTCTGTATAACCAATCGTTAGTGTGGTAAGTGGCTGATGTGGCCTCCATATATGGGCATTCCCATATGAAGTCCTGTTAGATATGGGCTTAATAATGATGACATCAGGGAACTGCATATGGGCATAAAAGGGATTCTGTTAGTGTGACATCACAATGAAGCCAGAGTGAGATGTCAGAGCAACAAACCCATTCTGTTAAGAGTGGTTCCCCTGACAACACTCAGAAGATGCAGGTAACGTCATTTTGTAGTTGAACCAGATTTTTCCTGCGAAAGGTTTAGTCAGAGTCGGAGACAGTATGGACAGGCCTTTAAGTTAAGGCATAAGAGCTGGTACTTAAGACAATCAAAATAGAGCTGTGTTCCCTTCCTTAAGACTGGCATAAGACCGGCTATTGAAAATATAACATCAGAAATAGATTCTACACCTACGTATGAGATGAGCATATGCATGGTGAAGTTGTACATGGTAATAAACTGAATGATAAACTACACAGTAAAAACCTGAGTGTTGATTTAACTTGAGAGGGTAGCCTTAAATGGAACTAAATGGACCCGTAAGGGTTCATTTGGTTCCATTTATACTCTCTCAGAGTTACAAATGGATACATTTTGCTGTGTACCTATGGGTGCAAGACATTTTTGGACGTGCGTACGTAGGTGAATGGGATTTTTGAAGACCGTAGCCCTGGAATGGCTGGGAATGTATGTATCCCATAAAACAGAGAGCTAGTTATAGAAGTCTAGTTATTATTATTATTGCAACTGTCTCAATAATAATAATATGTGAATGGTCAAGAGCATGACCATATCTCCGTCTGTCTATAACGCCTGACACTGTGGTTCCACGTCACTGTGATGTCAGCAGAACCACTCTTAACAGAATGCGTTTGCTGCTCTGACCTCACACTCTGGCTTGATGGCCCTTCCATGCCCATATATTTCATGCTCATATATAGTCGACAATGGCAGAACATGCCCATATATGGGCATGTTTTGCCAATCTCAACAGGCACTGTTTGGCGCGACCTTGAGGGCGAGGTCGCATGTCGCCCTTCAGGGCAAGGTCGCATGTCGCCCTGAGGCGTCTTACTAGTATATCTGCCATTTTTCAATAGCTAAAGTAGGCCTAGAAAATAGTTCCAGGCACCTCCACCTTGGGCCCTAGTAACTCATTCCCTAAGTAACTCAATCATGAATATATCATCTATTATTTTAATAGCATAGTATTGAATTTTATTCATAAATATAGCCTACACCTACAATATGTTGTAGCCCCACCCCCACCCTTCGAGGTAGGGGGTCCCTGCTCCATCTACCCATCAGTTTGGGGGTCCCTGGCCTGAAAACGTTGAAGATCCCTGGGCTCGCCTACAGCTTTTATTTTGAAGTTGTAGACCATGTGATTGGTCGTGACATTCATGATGAGGTTATTTTCCTGGACTAGATAATTGAATAATGGGCCTATTTTTATTTTGTCGGTTCCAAATCACAAAATGCCAAAATATGAATCACACAATCAGAAAAATTTACCATTTTCCTGATTTTTGTTTCAGGGTTACAAACGGACAATATTTGGATTTTTGTATTGGGAGGAAAAAATGAAAAATGAATAGTAGTACAATCAGAAAAATTTACAAACATTTGAGTATTTTCCTGATTGTGTTTCAGTGTTAGAAAATTTAAAAAATGAAGCAATATTAGATTTTTGCTCTAAAATGAAAAAAAAGAAAAGAAAAAAAAAAGATCTTTGATTTACCATTCCTTCCCAAAAAAACAAATTATAATAAGATCCCAGACCAGAAAAATGTTCTAGGGATCTTAGTATAATTGTGGGCTCGCCTGGAAGGCGAGCACACGTATGTTATCTTCATTATTTATTTCTATACTAGTCAGTATCCTCAAAACTTTGGCGCGCTTCATCTCTTAAACGCTTACACCTTTCAACACCATTCAAATTTTTATGTGTTCAGCTTACTGAGGACAAGTGTGCGTGTATTTTTCTTTTTGAAATGTTTTGTAGTATAATTATAAAAAAATAAAAATGTTTAACTTTAAGCACCCAATGCATTTCCAATGGGTTTAGTGAGGAAAGGGACCCATGTTTATATTAAGGCGCTGTGGCTGCAATATTCACACTTCAGATATGCTATTTATATCAATGCGTTCACACAGGTCTGCTCTCTGATTTGATCCAAATATCTAAGCTGTGTGATGTATAAAACTATAGTTATAGTTAAAACTATAAATAAATGTCCCTCTCCACTCTACTGATTACACAGCTGTGATCAAGAATCAAGTCCGGGCGATGGGATGTAAATCCCATAGCCATATATCCTAGAGCCTGCAGGGACAGTCAGCCATATTAGTGGTTGTTGTTGGTTGTCAGGGAGATATCAAAACCAATGCATTTCCAAGTCAGATCCACAAACACAATAAAAGCCATGCTCCACTCCTCAGTCTGGAGTGGCCACATAGAAGAACGCCTTGGTTATAGACATAGTGGAGGACAGATGTGATCTGGGATTGTTAGCCAATATGTATATGCACTCAATATACTCCACTACAGTTGGAGTCCATTTGACAGTTGCTGGTTCCCAAACACAGAATCAAAAATGTAGATCTAGAACACATAGAATATGTACAGTACAGTAAGGTTCAGTAGAGTACAGTAAAAGTACAGTAAGGTTCAGTAGAGTACAGTAAAGTACAGTAAGGTACAGAAAGGTACAGTACAGAAAGGTACAGTAGAGTACAGTACAGTAAGGTACAGTAAAGTACAATACAGTACAGTAAGGTACAGTAGAGTACAGTAAAGTACAGTAGAGTACAGTAAGGTACAGTAGAGTACAGTAAAGTACAGTATAGTAAGGTACAGTAGAGTACAGTACAGTAAGGTACAGTACGGCACAGTAGAGTACAGTACAGTATAGTACAGTAAGGTACAGTAGAGTACAGTAAAGTACAGTACAGTAAGGTACAGTACAGTAAGGTACAGTAGAGTACAGTAAAGTACAGTAAGGTACAGTACAGTACAGTAAGGTACAGTAAGTTACAGTAGAGTACAGTAAAGTACAGTAAGGTACAGCAGAGTACAGTAAAGTACAGTACTGTAAGGTACAGTACAGTACAGTAGTGTACAGTAAAGTACAGTAAAGTACAGTAACGTACAGCACAGTAAGGTACAGCAAGATACAGTAGTGTACAGTAAAGTACAGTACAGTAAAGTACAATACAGTACAGTAAGGTACAGTAGAGTACAGTAAAGTACAGTAGAGTACAGTAAGGTACAGTAGAGTACAGTAAAGTACAGTATAGTAAGGTACAGTAGAGTACAGTACAGTAAGTTACAGTACGGCATAGTAGAGTACAGTACAGTATAGTACAGTAAGGTACAGTAGAGTACATTTAAGTACAGTACAGTAAGGTACAGTACAGTAAGGTACAGTACAGTACAGTAAGGTACAGTAGAGTACAGTAAAGTACAGTACAGTAAGGTACAGTAGAGTACAGTAAAGTACAGTAAGTTACAGTAGAGTACAGTAAAGTACAGTAAGGTAAAGTACAGTACAGTAAAGTACAGTAAGTTACAGTACAGTACAGTACAGTACAGTACAGTACAGTACAGTAAGGTGCAGTACAGTATAGTAAGGTACAGTACAATACTGTAGGGTACTGTACCTTACAGTACCTTAAAGTATCCTATTTGTTGGGTTGGAATCGAGCCCACACTGTTTCGAAGGAACAGTATTTCTAGTTTTATATTTGTTTCACGGTTAAAAATTTGGAAAATTGAACCAATATAATTTTTTTGCTCTAAAAAATAAAATGAAAAAATAGATATTTGATTTTTCATTCCTTCCCAAAAAATGAAATTATACTAAGATCCCTAGACCCCAAAAACGTTACCGGTACTTTAGTATAATTTTATTTTATTTTAACGGTTTGAAAATTGGAAAATTGACCCAATATTAGTTTTTGCTCTAAAACAAAAATCTAAAAAATTGATATTTGATTTTCCATTCTTTCCCATAGAATCGGATTATACTAAGATCCCCAGACCATTGTCATCATATCATATTATTATATTAAATAGACCGTTGCTGGTCCTGTCAGGTGTCATGGGGCCATGGCAAGAATTAATGTATCCTTATTCACAGCACACTTATGCACTATAGATTTCTTGGCCTTGCAACTTTCACCAGTGACTACCTGAGCAAATGCGCCACCTTGTGGTCTGTTTGCTTAATTGCCTCTGCATCATTTATAACACTTTGTTTTGCACTTTATACACTTATTTTGCTTTACTCTATCCTTCACAACCTCGGTGACAATCTTCCCTCTGACTTCTTCTTCCCATAAATTATTGTGTCAAAAAGAGGTCTTGACAATGTAGTCTTAAATTTGACAGAACTCAAATGTTTTAATGCATGAAAAATGCGGAGTTGACACGCGCCTTCTGCATGCCTTCATTGGATGAGCTGTGCATTGTGGGAAATAGACTATCTACAAGCTCACGCAATGTAAGGGTGCCATGAGCTTGTAGATCAGCGATTTCCGGCACCGCGACACAGTCTTACGGCGAATGCAAAATACATCCTGTCTCTTTGTTCCCCAAGCAGATTCTCAACCACCGCGCATTTCAAGCTGAAAACCATTTAGCATTTTAAACGTAAGTTATGTTTGTTTTGTATGTTTCTTTTGTCTTTATTCGCGTTTTCAGCTGAATTAATTGTCCATGTATCGTTTATTTACTTAGACCCAAGTCCCCCCTTGTTAGAGTGTTTAGCTTTAGTTTAAAACAAACCGTGGCTACTGGCTAACTTGCCATGCTACTCCTTTAGGAAAACCACGCGTATTATGCTGCATTTACACTGAGAAGCCAAGCTAATGGCTGGCTTGGTAATTCAATGTAATCTCTATGCAATCCAGCTTTTAAAATGTCCAAGCTTTTTAAAACATCTGTTGCCAGTAAAGTAGAATTACCAAGCCAACCATTAGCTTTGTAAATCTAGGGTTGCAATACCATCTGGCTGTATGGAAAGCTTGGAGTATCCTCTTTCCATCTGCAAAGTGTTTGTTTTTCATTAAAAAAACAAAGTAGACATGTTATGAGTTATATCTGTCAATAAATGTCCCGCTGCCTCCTGCATTAAGGCCCATTCCTACTGGGCCAGATAACAGATAAAAGAAATCTCTTTCTCCAGATATTTTTCCATTCAAGTGGATGGTAGATACAGATACAAATATATATATCTGTCACAGATATTTCTTTTATCTGTGACCGATATTTGTTTTTATCTGTATCTACCATCCACTTGAATGGAAAATATATCTGGAGAAAGAGATTTTTTTTTTGTTATCTGGCCCAGTGGGAATGGGCCTTTAGGCTGTTACATTTAGAACCAGCTGGTAGTGAGGGCTTCCCACGAGCCCTTCCAAACTCATGCACTTAGATAAAATAATCACCTTAACTGAATTTCTTGATAGAAAGTAACTCATAAAATAATCACCTTAACTGAATTTCTTGATAGAAAGTAACTCATAAAATAATCACCTTAACTGAATTTCTTGATAGAAAGTAGCTCATAACATATCTACCTTGCCCAGATTCAACCAAAAAAAATCTAATGATGCAAATTTGTGTCTAGATGCAAATTAAGTGGTAATTCAGATGTTTAACAATAGTTTATCTCTTGAGAGTTTAAAATGAAGGGTCCATTTGGTTACTCAATATAATTTAAATGGGGACCACCTTATGGCTGTCAGTTTCCCTCTAAAATCCCATTCGAATTTAATTCATTTATTTCAAATTTTTGATCCATTTTAGTGCTTTTTTTTTTTTTTTTTTTTTTTACTGTAGTACGTTCTGGCCACCAGAGGGCACACACTAACGGTGCTTTAACTTACTTAAAGGAGTAGTTCACCCCCAAAATAACTTTTGGGGTTAGTCATTGATTAGTCATGCCATGGAGACTTGAGTTCAATAGTGTGTGTGTGTGTGTGTGTGTGTGTGTGTGTGTGTGTGTGTGTGTGTGTGTGTGTGTGTGTGAGATTGATTATAGTAAATTTACCCCCATTGATTCTGGCTGCATGACCCTGGATGGGGAGCCAAAATTTCTATTTTCCAACAATGGTTTAATTGAAATACCAATACCTAGTTAGAGATGGACTGCTTGATACCTGGATATCGATACATTTTCGATATTGCCCAGCCTTAATAGCTATCACTTCTCCAGTTGATTACTTTAAGATTTATGTATATATTTTGTTTTCTGAAATTATGTTTAAATATGCAAATTGGTCATTAGAGGATTATGCAAGTGTTAAAGCCAGGTACAAAACTATTGTTTCATTTTCTTGACATGAGATAAAACAAATTACAGAATATATTGTCAACAGGCATTAAAAACAATTTTGCCATGTTTTTAGGAATAGATTGTGATGTAAATCAGGCTATGTGTGATATGTCAACAAACCATTCTGTTGGAGTTTGGAAACGCTTATTTTCAATAAGCAACATCCTGCTGCCTCCTGCATTATGTGACATTTAGAAACATTGTTTAATATGATCAAATAGGACTTTTCTGTTTGGATGCAAGGGCTGTCAATGGTTGGTATTGCAACTCGGGTTTCAACATATTTAAAAAAAGAGAAGAGTTGCAATTTGCGGCTCACACGTACATTTGTGCTCCTTCTCCTTGGCATGTTATGGTATCAGAAATCATCATTTGATATTGTTTCTGCTTCCCTCAGGCCTCAGCTGCTAGTACCAACATGCAGGCAATACCGAAGTTGGTGGTTAAATCACCTAAGGGACACGATGTTTGCCAGCTTGACAACATACGTGGTAATGTACTTTTTGAATGGTAGACATAAAGTTGACAGTTAAAGGCAATCAGACAATATGAACATATGCCAACTCCTCTGTGTCATCCAGGATCTCTGGTGCTGGTGTTGGCGGGTCAGGCGGTAGACATCAACAAAATGAACCTGCTCCCGCACCTAATCGCCAAGTTTCAAGAGGCCGGTGTCATCGTCATACTCGCAAGGTACTTAATATTAGTAATGGATTACTTATTGCCTTCATTTTAGTAATTATTTACACATTACTGTCTGAGCTAAGGTAATATATTAACTCAGTCGGTGCCATATTTAAAGTGGGACCTCTTATATTGCCGTTTCGCCAACAAAGGGTTAAAAAAATAGTGTGCACGCTGGTACAAACATTTGAGTATTTTCCTGATTGTGTTTCAGTGTTAGAAAATTTAAAAAATGAAGCAATATTAGATTTTTGCTCTAAAATGAAAAAAAATAAAGAAAAAAAAAAGATCTTTGATTTACCATTCCTTCCCAAAAAAACAAATTATAATAAGATCCCAGACCAGAAAAATGTTCTAGGGATCTTAGTATAATTTTATATTTGTTTCACGGTTAAAAATTTGGAAAATTGAACCAATATAATTTTTTTGCTCTAAAAAATAAAATGAAAAAATAGATATTTGATTTTTCATTCCTTCCCAAAAAATGAAATTATACTAAGATCCCTAGACCCCAAAAACGTTACCGGTACTTTAGTATAATTTTATTTTATTTTAACGGTTTGAAAATTGGAAAATTGACCCAATATTAGTTTTTGCTCTAAAACAAAAATCTAAAAAATTGATATTTGATTTTCCATTCTTTCCCATAGAATCGGATTATACTAAGATCCCCAGACCATTGTCATCATATCATATTATTATATTAAATAGACCGTTGCTGGTCCTGTCAGGTGTCATGGGGCCATGGCAAGAATTAATGTATCCTTATTCACAGCACACTTATGCACTATAGATTTCTTGGCCTTGCAACTTTCACCAGTGACTACCTGAGCAAATGCGCCACCTTGTGGTCTGTTTGCTTAATTGCCTCTGCATCATTTATAACACTTTGTTTTGCACTTTATACACTTATTTTGCTTTACTCTATCCTTCACAACCTCGGTGACAATCTTCCCTCTGACTTCTTCTTCCCATAAATTATTGTGTCAAAAAGAGGTCTTGACAATGTAGTCTTAAATTTGACAGAACTCAAATGTTTTAATGCATGAAAAATGCGGAGTTGACACGCGCCTTCTGCATGCCTTCATTGGATGAGCTGTGCATTGTGGGAAATAGACTATCTACAAGCTCACGCAATGTACGTGCCATGAGCTTGTAGATCAGCGATTTCCGGCACCGCGACACAGTCTTACGGCGAATGCAAAATACATCCTGTCTCTTTGTTCCCCAAGCAGATTCTCAACCACCGCGCATTTCAAGCTGAAAACCATTTAGCATTTTAAACGTAAGTTATGTTTGTTTTGTATGTTTCTTTTGTCTTTATTCGCGTTTTCAGCTGAATTAATTGTCCATGTATCGTTTATTTACTTAGACCCAAGTCCCCCCTTGTTAGAGTGTTTAGCTTTAGTTTAAAACAAACCGTGGCTACTGGCTAACTTGCCATGCTACTCCTTTAGGAAAACCACGCGTATTATGCTGCATTTACACTGAGAAGCCAAGCTAATGGCTGGCTTGGTAATTCAATGTAATCTCTATGCAATCCAGCTTTTAAAATGTCCAAGCTTTTTAAAACATCTGTTGCCAGTAAAGTAGAATTACCAAGCCAACCATTAGCTTTGTAAATCTAGGGTTGCAATACCATCTGGCTGTATGGAAAGCTTGGAGTATCCTCTTTCCATCTGCAAAGTGTTTGTTTTTCATTAAAAAAAAACAACGTAGACATGTTATGAGTTATATCTGTCAATAAATGTCCCGCTGCCTCCTGCATTAAGGCCCATTCCCACTGGGCCAGATAACAGATAAAAGAAATCTCTTTCTCCAGATATTTTTCCATTCAAGTGGATGGTAGATACAGATACAAATATATATATCTGTCATAGATATTTCTTTTATCTGTGACCGATATTTGTTTTTATCTGTATCTACCATCCACTTGAATGGAAAATATATCTGGAGAAAGAGATTTTTTTTTTGTTATCTGGCCCAGTGGGAATGGGCCTTTAGGCTGTTACATTTAGAACCAGCTGGTAGTGAGGGCTTCCCACGAGCCCTTCCAAACTCATGCACTTAGATAAAATAATCACCTTAACTGAATTTCTTGATAGAAAGTAACTCATAAAATAATCACCTTAACTGAATTTCTTGATAGAAAGTAACTCATAAAATAATCACCTTAACTGAATTTCTTGATAGAAAGTAGCTCATAACATATCTACCTTGCCCAGATTCAACCAAAAAAAATCTAATGATGCAAATTTGTGTCTAGATGCAAATTAAGTGGTAATTCAGATGTTTAACAATAGTTTATCTCTTGAGAGTTTAAAATGAAACCAAATAAGGGTCCATTTGGTTACTCAATATAATTTAAATGGGGACCACCTTATGGCTGTCAGTTTCCCTCTAAAATCCCATTCGAATTTAATTCATTTATTTCAAATTTTCGATCCATTTTAGTGCTTTTTTTTTTTTTTTTTTTTTTACTGTAGTACGTTCTGGCCACCAGAGGGCACACACTAACGGTGCTTTAACTTACTTAAAGGAGTAGTTCACCCCCAAAATAACTTTTGGGGTTAGTCATTGATTAGTCATGCCATGGAGACTTGAGTTCAATAGTGTGTGTGTGTGTGTGTGTGTGTGTGTGTGTGTGTGTGTGTGTGTGTGTGTGTGTGTGTGTGTGTGTGTGTGTGTGTGTGTGTGTGTGAGATTGATTATAGTAAATTTACCCCCATTGATTCTGGCTGCATGACCCTGGATGGGGAGCCAAAATTTCTATTTTCCAACAATGGTTTAATTGAAATACCAATACCTAGTTAGAGATGGACTGCTTGATACCTCGATATCGATACATTTTCGATATTGCCCAGCCTTAATAGCTATCACTTCTCCAGTTGATTACTTTAAGATTTATGTATATATTTTGTTTTCTGAAATTATGTTTAAATATGAGACATATTATATTATTATATAAGACATTTTCACAAGGTTAAATGCATTTCAGTACATCCCAACCACTACATGGCAAAACATAAACTTTACCCTACCCTTGACATACTGTAACTCTAATTCTAACCCGAACCCATAACTAAAAACAGTCTCTTGAAAAGTTCTTGTTTGTTCTCACAAAGAGAGAACGAGTACAGAGAGAGAGGAGATAATTCAATCATACACGCATTGTTTTGTTTTGATTGTTCTGTCCCACTGTTGCTATGGCAATGTAAACGTATGTTTTCCTCTTGCCTGTAAAGCTCCTTTGAATTTAAATTTAACTGAACTGAATCGAGAGATAGTTCCCATTGTGTACCTGTTGATGATGTCTTTATGTGCTATCAGATTCTGTAGGAAGGTCTGAAGTCCGATCTGCCTCTCCTCTAAGAAGTCCATGTCGTAGTTGTCTTTAAACCAGCGCTTAGGCGGCAGGGCCAGACGGAACCTGGGGAAAACCTCTTTCAGCTGCAGACACGGCACACGTACAAATAAATACACTATCATACTGTAAACCCACTCAGAGTTATTGAACAATGAAAGCAAAGTTACACACTTCTTCCTGAATATACATATTATATCACACGGGTTCACATATTTATTCCTACAGATTATAACCCCATATGAGCCCTAGGGCATTCACCAAATATTCGAATATTTAAAACAAATTAAAAAAATCTATAGTTTATAAAGCTTGGCTAGATAGGAAGTCAGAAGAATGAGTTGTCATTGCCCCTGGTGGATGAGGGGTTCTCAAACCTTTTTAGGCAGTGACCCCCAAAATAAACATATTTGAACTAGGGACCCCCACCCTGACAAGCACTTGGAATTGTAGGTATTACATTTCATTTGACTCGGTTCCGCAGATAAATATTGTGAAAATAGCAGATCTACATGCTCACAACGCCTTGCGTTGTTCGCCTCTTGCTTACTTAAAGTTATACCACGTAACTTTTTTTATAAAACACATCTTAAAATTGTCCTAACTGTTAAATCGCTAAAGTTTTAGAACACCCACTCTGTTATTTTCAGCTTCTAAAGCCTTCTCTTTATATGTTTTCTATGATCCTGACCGGGGCCCGGTTTTCGCAGAAAAATTACGTCATCATACACTACCGGCCAATCACAGCAAGGGTTATACACTGCCGGCCAAATAGCGCATCTTGAAGTGGGGTCGCTATCTCAATGTGGTAAGAGGCGTGTGGTGAGATATCATGGGCGACGTTGTTTGCAGCTTCTCACCTTGTCATTGAGCACGGAGAAGTCGGCGTACCTTCTGAAGATCACCCAGCTGTCTCCTTGACTCCCAGTCACCAAGATCTTGTAAACCTGAACAGACACAAGACGAAACAAACACAGACGTGTGAATGCACAAACCCCCTGTGGAGCAAACCTGTTTGTTTTACTGTGTGTGTAGAATAGCAATTCCATTTCCCCTTGGATTTCTTTCCCCACCACAGATATGGCCAAAAACAGAAGTCGCTCCCACATCGTTACTTTAAACTTAATCAGGACACACACTGTCACAGGGGAAATAAGCATCCATTAAAAAGCACTGTTTTGTTTGTTTGTTTTTCTGACAATATCTACTGCATAGTACTGTGTTATATCCACCTGTCATTCAATGTTATATGAGATACATAAAGGTTTCCTGTGTAAATAAGCCAAAAGGAGATCCTAGATCTCCTTTTAGTTGACCTTGTACCAGTGAAACTACCTTTTCCTATGCAAACTTCAAATAAAGTCTTCAATCAATCAATCAATCAATCAAAGCCACAAATCACGCATGATGTGGAGGACATATTTCACAATGTTTCATTTGGTTATGGAGAGATCAGAGAGCGATGATGGGTAGATTGATAATTATTAAATATGTTACTGAAAGCTGTGTTATGTAACGTTTTAGTGAATACAAATATATTTTGTCCAATCTGTGTGGTAGAGCAGGGGTTTTCAAAGTGGGTGACGGGGCACCCTGGGGTGCCGCGAGATAATATTTTGAATTTATTTGGACACAAATATTTAGTATCCTTTTAAACTTGAAGTACAACGTTATTTTGAGTCAGTTCTAGCCAAAATGGCTATTATCTCAACGTTTTCCTCACAACATAATCACTAAAATATCGTCACTGTCGGGCAGAAACCTCGTATCTCCAAGTTTCAAATGTGTACGTCTTTTGGAAAAGCAAAGCCCTGCTTCATCATACAAGACTGTCGCACAAAACAAGTGAAAACAGCCGATCTACAAGCACACAAACGTTGTGTGCTTGTAGATCTGCTGTTTTCACTAGTTTAGTACATTTTATAGATGATCAATACAAAACGAACGGTTTTGGACATACAAGGTTTCCACCCGACAACGACGATATGCTATAAATATAAGGTGCTGGGAGTGAAAAATTATAATGTAGGGGTGCCTCGGATTAAAAAAATATTCATGGCGTGCCCTGAGACAAAAAAGTTTGGGAACCCCTGTGGTAGAGTTAATACAATATAACTTATACAACCAGTTTGGTTGTATTTGGTCCTGTGGTCGGTTTGACATGACCTTTGACACAAACCTGTTTCTGGTTTAACACAAATTTTGAACTGAAGGGAGGAAATCTATTTCTTCCCCAAACAAGCAGGCAGGCTGTATCTGCTCCAGACGTTAAAATGTTAATTTAAAAGTTCAGGATTTGCTCAGGAGACCTGGGTTCACATCTGTGGTAGAACAGGAAAGTAAGTTTGATGATGACAGAAACATTATCATTATTTTATAATAATAATTTTATAATAATACATACTGGTAGCGGTTTGCGAGAATAGGATTCAATGTTTAGCAAGAAAGGTTTTCATATATAGATGTGGCTCAATAATTCATGTGGTATTGATGATCATTCTATTACACACAGACCTCTTGTGGCTTTGAGGCCAACAGCTGATCTCCTTCCAGGCAGATAGAGAGGATACAGATGCTTTTTCAAACTGAGTTAAGTTCTTGTTCACACTCACCACCTTGTGACTGGGCCTGACTATCCCACTCTCTCTCTCACACACGCACGCACACACAAACATTAGTCTTTTACTAAAGGAAACCATGTGAATGTGACACTAGTAGAGACAACCTAGTCGTCTGTGTCTGAAAATATTCACATTCTCCACTGAGCTAAATGCCTGCTTGCTGACACAGTATTATTATAACATATACATACCATGAGGTTTAACGTACATACTGTACCTAACTCAAGTGGATGGCAAATTCAACACCAATACTATAACAAAGACAATGGTGAACAATATACATAATACTTATCATTGTTAGTGCTTTATTGTGAATGTCCCTATTACTCTAATCCCCTGGCCTTATGTTTTCCTTCCTTCATTATCAGGTTGTCCTGTTTATATTGTAATCAAATCTTGATTCTTGATCTGAACATCTGTCTCTTATGCCATTGGTTCTTAAAGTGGGGGTCCAGGGACCCTCAGGGTTCCTTGAGGGATGGGGTGAGGACCCATTACAGGTCTGTAACTCTGAGGGCGTACAGATCCATTTGGTTGCATTTGTATGCACTCAGAGTTATGGGGGTCCTTGAAAATACAAAGTTTCAGAACCACCTTGTCATAAGCCTTACTGTGAACTTAGCCCTTTCCTCCATGATCTCATAGCCTAGCAGGGTTGGGGTGGTTGGTCTGTCCCAGAGCCCTAGAATGGAGAGTTGCGTCACTCCCGTTCACTTCATGGGGCCAGGTCTTCTACGCACACATCTATTGGCGTATAGTGACAAACGGCCAACCGGAAGTTTACAAAATGCATTGAAGTCTATGAGGTGTAAAGTGACAATGAACCACGTGACCAGCGCTGTTTCTGACCCCGCGGTGACACCACTCTCTGATTATACTGCTCTGGTCTGTCCGTGTAGCCGTCCCTGGGGCTCCCGTCCTCCAGAGCTGATGACTCGTCCAGTGCAGGCTCCGGGACCGGCGAGCATCCAGCACCACTGCCTCCTCTCACCCTGGGGACCCCCCCCTCGGTAGGGGAGGACCCGGAACTGCCGGAGGAATGACTGCCTTTGCGAGAGGAGGTCCTCTTCTTGGACCAAGACCGGCAGCCTCCTGACCGTGGCACAGGGAAGGGGACAGGGACAAACGGGGTGGCCATCTCCAAGTTTGGTAATTACTGTGAAGAAAAATTGGAGCACAGTAAATCACTCACTCTGTTTCTGCCCAGTCTTCACCTCTTCAGACTACCTGAGCCCCTACCACTCCTCAGTCCTTGAATCACTTGTTGTTGCCTATTCCACAGATGTTAAGTTACACTATGCAGAATGTGTTGGTTAGTTTAGTTATATTGTTTTATGTTATGTATAAACATATAGCCTACTGTTTGCTTATGCACAAATGCTAAGAATGCTTTTCCCCCCCTACAGGCTACAGCATGTTGTTTGGACAGATGCTGGTTTGATGATGATCTAGTTATTAGCTAGTTATTATAGCACTTCATTGTTTTCTTCGCACTATATTTACCCTGCTGGTAAATGTGGTAATATTGTGTTGTGAAACTCTGATCTTGCCATTTCTAAATCACTCTGGATATGAGCGTCTGTCTGTCTGCATGCTAAATGTCTAACATTGTAAATAAAAAAGCTAAACAGAAAATAGCTATACTCACGAGTTCAGTTATGACGTTTATAATGTCCACCGCGGCTGGAGAAGTTCACCAGAGTCCGAGCTTTATGACCGCTGGCTGGCTTTTAAGATGTATTTTCAGGTGCCGTTGAGCTGAAGTGATCAGGGTTGTTTTGAAGTCCTGTGTGCTATCTATGCGTAAACTCTAGCACTCCCAAAGTAGCTCAGTCTGAATCCACGTATGCAGTATGCACCCGGGTATCGTTCTGGCCTGGGGGGCTGACATATGGTGACACCCACCCAACGGATTCGGGTTACAACTTTTCTCAATGGTTGACAAGGACGCTCACAGTCGACACTCACAGGAGTGTAAACACGATCACGTGCTCCAGGAGCTACTTTTTTTTTTGTATTTGTATTTAACTTTATTGCAACAAGTAGCTATACACAACAAACACATACAAGACAAATACAATGTCAACTTTTAACACACACACACACACACACACACACACACACACACACACACACACACACACACACACACACACACACACACACACACACACACACACACACACACACACACACACACACACACACACACACACATATATACATACATATATATATATATACTAGGGGAATACAGGTCCTCTCGCCAAATTTCCAACTCGACAAATGACGCAAATGAATTTTCTAGGGCAGCTCGCCAACTAGCGTGGGCATGTCGCCCCGTGGGTTAGGATGCCTCGCCAAATGCTCCAAGGACAGGTCGCCAAAACAGCTTGGATGGCTCACCCCTAAGCCACGGACTGTGATATAAACAGTGGTGGAAAAAGTACTCAAGTAAAAGTATCAATACTGCACTGTAGATGTAGGCCTACTCTGTTACAAGTAAATGTCCAGATTTCAAAATGTAGTCTACTTGAGTAAAAGTATGAAAGTATTGGCATCAAAATGTAGGTTTAAGTACCAAAAGTAAAAGTACTAAATGTTTGAAAATAGCAGATCTACAAGCTTGAAGATCGGCTATTTTCAAATATCCAAGGTATAAAATGGGGTTAGGGTTTTATCGGCAAAGTAATTAGTAACTAAAGTTTTCAAAAATTGTAGTGGAGTAAAAGTACAATATTTGGATCTGAGATGTAGTGGAGTAGAAGTAAAAGTATTGAAAATTGGAAATACTCAAGTTAAGTACAGCAGCATTATTATAATCATTAGCCTACTTACTATAAAATATACTTTAACATATTATAGCCTACAAACAGCTTTCACTTGATGGACGCTGGATTTCTTTCTTTCTTTCTTCTGCTTTTCTTTGTGCATGGAATGTAGCTACATAATAGCACAATATCACATACTTATGGGTCATTGCATAATGCAGGCGCATGACCCATTAATCAACACCTCATTGGATGTTTCATTGAAGGTGCAAAGTGCTTTTGAGAACAAAAGGTGACAGATTGGAATTCATCTTGTCAGTAGGGGGCAGTATTTGATAAATTATATGTGTCTTTTGTTATAGGAGTCGTTCTGAAGGAAAACTGTGAGGACCACCATTTGATAATCTTGAAATTAAATGTGTCAATATGAGAGAGCAATATGAGAGAGTATTTTGTTAAGGGTATATAAGGAGTGGAATCCACGTTCCGCCAATGCATTTCAATGAGAACCGCTTCGCTTTCATTGAAATGCATTGGCAGAACGCGGATTCCACTTTCATAGGTATTTTGGTGTGAGGGCACCCTAAGAAGGGAATATCTTAAAAAAAAATCCTGGAATGAATTCCTTGCCAAAATATTCCTTCACCAATGTGTTTGTAAATGTGTCTAGTAACACAAGACATCAAACAAAGACTGAAATTCAGTTTCCCTATAGGAGAATCTCATCAAATGGTGGTCCATGGCTCCTCCCAGCGGTCCTCCAAAACGACTACTATAACAAAGTAAACAAACTAGACCAGGTCACCTGGTTCTGCCAGACCCGCAATGAAAATCAGAATGCAAGGAAGGGGGGGGGGGGGGGGGGGGGGTGGATCAATTGTAGATCGGCTGTTTTCACTAGTATGGCACTGAACTAACACATGAACACACAGGATTGTATAGGCTGAGCAGCTGGAAATGTTTCTGAGCTTGTAGATGGGCTGAGGAATTTATAGTGTCAGCAGCTCGTCAGCCAACTCAACTCAGCTGGTCCTGTACAGGTGACGGCACTCAAGGCAATCAGCCGAGCAAGGGAAGGGAGGGGCAGATGAGCAGTCAGAGGCAAACACAGGCACACTGAGGAAAAGAGGGACCGACCGACCGACCGACAGACCGACAGACCGACAAAGCCTTTTGTAGGCCGACCCCCTGGGTCTGGCAAAGACACAGATGTTGATTATGATGGTCCATCCTCAAATGTATAAACAGTGTTGTGAACTGTTCTTTTAACTGCATCAATTTGATCTCTTGCCATGTTTCCTTTCATATATCTTTCCCACACACACACACACACACACACACACACACACACACACACACACACACACACACACACACACACACACACACACACACACACACACACACACACACACACACACACACACACACACACACACACACACACACACACACACACACACACACACACACACACCCCACTCTTCATTCTTAAACACTTGTGCTCTTGAATAAGCCTCCACACACACACAACACAACACTCTTCATTCTTAAACACTTGTGCTCTTGAATAAGCCTCCATGAACGTGTATCATTCACGGGTTATTCCCTACTGGTTGGCGAGCTGACTCAGTGAATTTGCGAGATGTCCGTGTCTGGTTGGCGACCTGCCTTCGGCGACATGTCCCGCAAATTTGGCGACTTTGATTTTTGGCGAGAAGACCGGTTACCATACTAGGGCTGTCCAAATTAACTCATTTAATCGCAGTTAACTCACCGCTATGTTAATCGCGATTCATTATTTTAATCGCAATTAATCGCATATTTATTTATTTTAGCCATTTGGCCTAACCCGCGGTTTAGTACAGTGGTTTTCAACATTATTGTTATTACAGCAATTATTTTTGGGGAGGGGGAGGTCCCCATATGATCAGCTTAATGATCTGCACATTTTTAAAGTGACAATTTATTGAATTTTAATTATTTTATTAATACCTCTAAAATGTTTTTTTTTTCTTTTTTTTTCATTGTGACAAAACTACTCAACAAACTACTACAGAACTCATATTACTAAGTACATTTAGATTAAGCAAATTAAGCAGATCCACACATCTGCTGCCGCCTGTTTAATGCAGTACCATTATGATTTATTTGGGTTTTTAATTGATTTCCAATAAAGGATTAACATAATTTTGCATAAAACCAGCATATTTTTCCACTCCCATGTTAATAGGGGTATACAAGACTTGAGAAATATCCCTCTAAGGTACATTGTGAACCGATAAAAACGTATGACTTACGTGCGATTAATCGCACGATTAACTAGATAAATCATGCGATTAATCGCGATTAAAATATTTAATCGTTGGACAGCACTAATATATACACACACACACACACACACACACACACACACACACACACACACACACACACACACACACACACACACACACACACACACACACACACACACACACACACACACACACACACACACACACACACACACACACACACACACACACACACACACACACACACACACACATATATATATATGGATCCTGCATACTGGCTATTAACTCGTTATTCTAAGCATTGGCTTTGTTTAAATAATTTTAAATATTGTCAAAACAGCGTTCAGTTCAGATACAAGGTTTTAAACCCAAGAAAGCACTATGGCTTGTTTACAATTCATAGAGTGTTTAACTGATATGATATGACTTGATATGATATTCAGTGAATCAAAACAAATTTGTTTTTTTGCGAACGAAGGTCGCATACTCTGAAAAACCGTGTCGCTTGAGTGACCTTCCTTCCTTCCTTCCTTCCGTAACCTTCCTTCTGTAACCTTCCTTCTGTACGGGAGTGATGTCAGTGTGATGTCAGCAAGTTGTGACATCACTTTCTGTACGGGCGGCTACACGAAATGTGGATAACACTATATATGGAGATAGTCCAGTCCATCATGTCATATGGGACTACCGTCATAGACAGTAGCCAAAAGAGATGGATACACAAGACTAAGAAAGACAAAAAAAGGAGGAGGAGGATAAAGATACCAAAAGGAGAGAGAAGAAAGGGTGGATAAGGTACAATGTGTCTCAGAAAAGAAAATGTAACAAGGAGGTGGCAACGGGCGGCTAGATAAAGTTATTAGGCCTGGATCCGACTTTAAGTCGACGCACAGGATTCCAGAAGTGTAGCGCTTATTCGCTCTTGTATCAAACTGGTACTCGAAACGTTCTTAGAATTTAATATACTAGAAGCTGGGCCGCCCTTCGGGCGGCCCAGCGTCTAGTCGGCGACCTGGCCAACTCGGAACAATGTAAATAGGGAATGAATGCCCTGCCCTTTAATGCAAACCCCATTATACCTGTTTTCATAGGACCCGTTTTGACCATTTGTCTGCCTGTGTCCATTTTTGCCCATATATGGAGATATCTGTATCTGTCTGTCGGTGTCCATTTTATGTCCATATATGGAGATCACTGCAGTTATAGTTCTGGGTCCATTTTATGCCCATATATGCCCATATATGGAGATATCTGTCTATCTGCATCCATTTTATGCCCATATATGGAGATCTCTGTATCTGTCTGTCTGTGTCCCTTTTATGCCCGTATATGGAGATCTTTGTGATTCTGCATCCATTGTATGCCCATATATGCCATATATGGAGATATCTGTTTATCTTCGTCCATTTTATGCCCATATATGAGATTTCTGTCGCTTTTTCAAACAATCGTGGGTCGGGTCGGGTTGAGGCCGAGCACTGCACTACCTGCTGCGGTGGGGAACGCACGTGCCGAATTTGAAATAGGGAATGAATGCCCCACCCTTTAATGCAAACCCCATGAATGCCCCACCCTTTAATGCAAACCCCAATATACCTGTTGTCATAGGACCCGTTTTGACCATCTGTTTGTCTTTGTCCACTTATGCCCATATATGAAGATCTCTGCACACACAGTACCGGTTGCGGAAAACTCTGATGTCAGACTTTATGCCCATATCTGGAGAACGCGCGTGCCGGTGGGAAGAAGGGTTCTCGAGATACGCGGATTACATACATACATGTACATACACATTCACAGAGATTTTGTGTTGACTCATGTGGCGTACGTGATGTCAGAGCCTTTTATGAAGTGATGTCACAATGACTCAGCGCTTGCGTCGATTTCCTCCGGAACAGCCTGATGTCAACAATCAGCTCCGCATAAGGAGATTCCGAACGTTTCGCGCCGGTTTCGGAAAACCGCGAGTCGGGTCGGGTCGAGGCCTGGCACTGCACTCCGCACGGCGGCGGGGAACGCGCGTGCCGAATCTGAAGCCGGTGGGACGAACGGTTCTCGAGATACGCGGATTACAAACAAACAGACAGAGATTTGTCGCATTTATAGATAGATATTTTCTAAAGTAAATATGGGGGCGGCTGTGAAAAAAAGAGAATAAAAAAGAAAAAAAGGAGGAGGAGGATAAAGATACCAAAAGGAGAGAGAAGAAAGGGTGCCGTGGCACTAGGTGCCACGGCAGCAGTGCTACTGAACGCGGTTAATTTCAAGAAACCCCCAGGGGTCCATTTGTACTCTGTTATACACCTGTAAGGGCAATTGGACCGTAGCTACTTTATTTTATTTTCTGCTTTTGTAATGGACGTTATCCTATGCAAAGCACTCTGTTCTATCCGTCTTTCAATGTTATATGAGATACAAAAAGTGATTCCTGTGTAAATAAGCAATAAAGCTTACTAGGATCTCCTTTTAGTTGACCATGTACCCCAATGATTTGTGGTGTCATCAAACTGTACCTTTTTTTCGATTGCAAACGGCTAATAAACTCTTCAAACTTTGAGAACGGCTGCCCAGGCTATGCAGACTATGGCGTTATAGTGCCATCTAGTGGATGAGTTTGAAAACATCCAAAACTC
Source organism: Nannobrachium achirus (assembly GCF_963921795.1). Lineage (NCBI taxonomy): Eukaryota > Metazoa > Chordata > Actinopteri > Myctophiformes > Myctophidae > Nannobrachium > Nannobrachium achirus. The sequence goes on along the minus strand of NC_137814.1, from coordinate 49,229,242 downwards.
CCATACCTACTGGGAAAAACAACTATGCGCGAACACAGCAGCAAGATGTGTGAACTGTTGTGATAAAAGGCTAGAGACTGGAACACAGTCAACCACAGTAAGGACTACAAACCATTGAGTGACATCTAGACCTACTGCATATACAGTATGAAACAGAGCTGCTACCTTAAAACACATTTTAAATCAGTTTTTATTTTTCTTACTACTAATACTAATACTATTTGAATCGCATAGAGAAGAAACATGCCATTTGTTCCAAAAGATATAGCCTATAAGAGCCGTTTACACAAAATGCTGTAGTGTATCCAACAGTATGTTCCCGTTTGAACATTTTATTTTGACACTTGCTTTGGCAATGTAAACGCATGATGTTTTCTCATGCCAATAAAGCTCCTTTGAATTGAATGCTGAAAGTATTCTCATAACAAATTAGGCAACATTTTAGGAAATATCCTTCAATAATCAAAGGCAGAGGTTTGCTCAAAATGGCTAGTCTCACATCTCAATTACATGGATACATGCAGGCCCAGTAGAAACCTCAAATAAGCAAATGCATGCTTCGGAAAATGGTCGGAAATATGATTTAAACCAAGTGCAATATCAGAGTTTACCATCTTGTTACTCCCCTAAATAACGATAATCACAATTTACAGCAACTTAGGCATTGACATATACAGTGTGTGAACCTTGACATAAGAATGCATTCATGCCATTATTGAAGCAACAGAAATAACAATAGGTAGACTTGTGAATGAACAAGACAAAATCCAGTGGCTGCCCAGTTTTATTGAGGAATTAAAACACATGTACAATAGTGTTTTTTTAAATCAGATCAGAACGCCAAGACCTGAACATGTCATGTTCGTGCATAACTTGCATGTGATCCTTCAAGTTCAATTTACAATCTTCAGTGTAAAACAAAAAATAAAAGCCCTGCATACAGAATAGCCGATCTACAAGCACACGACTCCCAGCCTCAAAGGCCGTCAGTGGGGATAACAAAGCGTACCAATAAAAATCATTTTCCAAATTCCCCCAACCCCAATCCAAAATGTGTCACAACCAACCCGTGGCCCATGTGTGCCAGCATGCAACAGCAACCAGTCCTTGAGGACACTGCGGATTATATGTAGTGAAACCCTTGAGAAAATCAGATGTTTGGAGTTGGAGCCCACAACATTGATCCCTACAGACTATAAAAAGGTTGCCTTCCCTGTTAAAGTAGTTTTTGAACAGATGTGGTTGTGTGTCAAATCGCAAAGTGGATGACTATGAGGAAACCGTTGCATGGTCGAGGTGGATGGAAAAGGAGGATGGGTTTTACGACTACAATACCGATGAGGACTACGAAAGTTTGAGACACTGCCGATCCCGTTTATGTCGGGGAAGGAAATCGTCACCTTGTCCACACAAGACATTTCTCCGTCTCTGAGAGACAGAAACTGGGACAGATGGCTGGCACACGGAAACTGGGACAGATGGCTGGCACACAGCCTGAAGTCGATGGTCAATCCGTAGACCTCAAATCGAAGGGAAAGAGGAAGCAACAGAACAGACCTGTAACATCCGAGGCTGAGATGCATTAGACTCTCACGCATTAGGTCTTTTCGCTCACAGCAGAGGCTGCGCTAGAAACTCTAACGCAAAAGAAAGCCACCCATGGTCTCCAGAGAGTGCGGCGCAGATGAACCTCGACCCTGTGAGCTTGTAGATCGGCTATTTTTGGAGACCACTGCCATAGGACGAAGCAGTATCAATGGGGCTCAGGTAGCCGACAATGAACAGCAGTACAAGTAAAAACTAAACCCGGTTGTGTGACATCACCACAAGCAGCGAGTTGTACGTTATCGTTACCGTCGCCAAACATTCTCCTTGTAAACAAATACAAAATTAAACTAAAAATCATTCACATCTGACGCTGTTCCAAAAAAAAAGAAAAAAAAAATCATGACAAAACCTTCAATGCACAATACGGCAGAACCATCAAAAACAATGTATGAGAACGCCACAAACAAGAATTTGCGTGTATCGTTTCTTCTCCCTGCCCCTATCAGTCTGAGGAAAACACGTGAGGAAACAGAAATAACTGCACATTCCAAAAGGCAAGCAGTCAGGGCAGCACCGGAGACCTCTGTACCCAAGAAACCCAACGCTGCTGCCACTAAGAAACCACCTCTACCACTGAGTCTAGAGGAGTTTAAATGTCAAGGCCTCCCATAACTCTGGGTGTACTTTACAGTACAAATGAAACCAAACGGACCCTATAGGGAAACACGTGTCCTTTTGGTCCCTGAATCCAAACCCTTGAGGAACTTTTGGTCTTACAGGTAGGACTGTGGCAAGTCATCATTCCCACATTAAGAACAAACAGAACATTACGTTTTCTAACATCACCAATAAAACAACAAAACAATGAGCTTCTCTGAAGCCACTTTAAAAGAAATACCCCATGGTGAGTAAAGATGAGCTCAAACAAACGCTCTTCGGCTCCCTAAAAGAGTTGTAACAATTTTTTGTAAAACATCAGTGCAACAACATGACTGGAAAACAAGGCAGTCACTGAGAAGGATGAAGAGAACAAAATGAAAAAGTCGAGATGGCAGAAACTCTCCGCACGTCGGCACTTCCGTGGTTATACAGTCTTCTGCTGGCCCTACTTCCCAATCAGCTACTTGTCTGAAACACACAGAAAGACAGAATGCGTTGTGAGCTTGGCTATAGCTTAGGTATAAAACAGGGCCAAAGTGCATTCATGAATGTTTTATAATATAATCGTTTATATCTGCAAAGTAACTAGTAACTAAAGTTTTCAAATTGTTGTAGTGGAGTAAAATATTTGGATCCGAGATGAAGTGGAGTAGACGTAAAAGTACTGAAAACTGGAACTACTCAAGTAAAGTACAAATACCTCAAAACTGTACTTAAGTACAGTACTTAATTAAATGTAGTTACTTTACAACACTGCACTCAGGGTAACAGCTCTTATACAGCTCTCACTCGGGGTAACAGCCTTATAATGTTCTTACCCATTTCTCACTGCTTGGCCTGCTCTGCCTGCTTGGCCTCCCTGACCTGCTTGGCCCTCTCCTTGGTCTCCATGATGACATTCTTTGTGTGTTCCTTCAGCTGATCCCTCTGGATCTTCTCGGCTGCCTTCACAGCATCCTCGGTTATGAACACATTTTTATCTTCTGCCTGGTCAAAGTGCTTCAGTTAGTCTCAGGCTTTCATTTATTTATACATTCATTTGGGAGGGACTAGTGATGCGCGGATAGGCTTTTGAAGTCATCCGAATCCATCCGCGCAAATTAATTATCCGCCCATTATCCAACCGCATTAATTATATCATCCAATTTATAAATCCACATCCATCCGCATCCGCAAATTCAAAAGTATTATTATTATTATTACCCTTATTATTAGGCTAATATTTTCTGGTAGGCTATTCCCTGTTAGTTTTCTTAGTTGTGCGATCACAGAAATGCATTGATCTAGCCTACGGAATGTCTCCGTTCATCTTTTTTCTTTCTTTTTTTTTTTTTTTGAGTCGGTGCTGCCTGGCAGTGCCTGCGTCAATGCAGACAGACATGCAGGCAGACAGACAGACAGAGTCAGACACGCGAGAGAGAGAGATAGCGAGGGAGAGAGCGAAAGAGAGGAACAAACACAACTTTGTGGGAAGTTTAACTTACCTACTGTACAGTACTTTACAATATGGACTATGGAGCTGAGAGAGATTCACTTTTTAGCGCAGCGCGACCAACTAAAAGGTAATGAGTGCGATGATGCATGCCGTGATGCCGTTGCCTTTAAGTGGACACAGCTGTTTAGAGTTTTATCGTGGACTGCACATTGCCTCATGAAAAATGATGGTTACTTTACAAATTATACAAAATAACACACACTAACACAGACACAAGCATACCTAGATTTAGCTTTTTATTGATAGATATATTAGGCCATAATTTATTTCCTGCATTATTTCATCCGCGGATATCCGAAATTAATTAATAATTATATTTGATTGATCCAAATCCGACTGCACCGCGGATCACCACGGTCCACCGCGGCTAAAACCACTATCCGCGCATCTCTAGGAGGGACACTGCATATTAATGAACACCACCGGCACCCGTACAATGCTGTGTAAATATACGGGATTTAGCAATCCCCATACAAAAACAAAAGAAGCACATATAAACATAACTAAAACGGTACAAACAGAGGAGGAAGTTTGCTGTCCCAGTTTCCTCCTCTTATACTTGGAGTATGTGTCATTTCTCTTGCAACTAGCTGCAGATTAGGCTAAATGTTTAGCAATCTCAAGCAGTCTTCTTTCTGAACAGGTAGCAGCTGCAATCAATGCAGAAACAGACAATCTACGCTTGACATTCTACGGTGTTGCGCCCTGAATATATTCAATGTACAAGCTCACAACACGTCATACCACACCGCGTTGTGAGCTTAAGATGGAAAACACAGTAAAATGACTGAAAACGCTGGCAGAAGTTACAGGATTAATTCATACATACTGTACCTGGCACGGTATGTGTTAAAGGGGAATTTCGGTGGAGTGCTTTTCTTATAGCTTTGTACCGAATTAGGTCTGAGCGGAGATGGGAGGGGGTTTTATTGTGAGTTTGCCTCTTTGCAGCAGCGGCACAGACATGAAACCTTTTGGAATCATTTCTGCCATTTTGAAAGCCAGATGTAAGGACGCCACAGATCGTTTTTGGACATCAGATTAAAGGTCTTATGACTTTTTTTGAACTTTCAACATTCAGTGTTTTTTCTGCAATCTGTAGTTTTTTGAATAAATAGCCTCAGAAAAGTTAGTTCATTGGCATCTGGAAGTACGCATCGTCGTCCAGGGGAGGGTGTGGTTTTATCACTTTGCTATTACTTTACACTGCGTTTGTATCGGTCCAATTTCTACCATTAACATTTACCACTGTGGTTGTTGCATTCCAAAAGAGGCGACGACTAACAGTAAAGTTCCTGAACTACGACACCTACAGGAATCTAGGTATATTATCTTTGCAAGTCAAAATGCAACAGAACATGGAGAAAAAAAATCCTGCCATGGCTAACTGGAGTGGAGTTTTCCGTTTTAACTTTATAATACACGCTTTAAGGACCAGGACAAAGACTGTTATGATTGGTAAAAACAGCATGTCATAATTGCTTTAATGGTTTTAAAATTGAACTGATACTACAAGATACACTAGTTCTTAACCTTTTCCGGCCATGACCCCACAAAAATAATCCCTTGTTCCCATAACTATACTTACCACGTCAAATCGTTGAATAGCCTTCTGTCCCTCCGGTCCAAGGATGACAATATCGATCGGGCCTTTGCTGTTAGCTTTATCAACTTGGATGGCTTCTCTGAGGCTCGCAATAATCCCATCTGTTGCATCGTCCACCTTGGAGTGTTAGGAACAGTGGTTAGTAGATGTATCGACACCATTTTCAGATAAACTCAAGAGTAATGGGGTCCTTGAAATTAAAAAGTTTGAGAACCACTGATCAAGGAATAAAGAAAACGATAGGTTACGTAGGTAACCCCGATTGTTTAACACCGGTGAGAAGGCTCGCCTATAGGGAGTTAACCTCTTGGGTAACCAGGAAAAGCAGTACAAGAACCCCCAGAATCTCTCCTCAGCTTTGAGAGCGAGCTGTCGTCACTCATCAGGTTGTTTACCGGTAGTTTACAGCATGACTAATATCCGGGGGGTCGCTACGCCAGTGGCCAAGGCCTCTCATTAGTAGGGGTGGGCGATATGGAAAAATACAATATCACAATATTTTCCCAAGCTGTATCATGATACACGATTTTATCACGATTCTTTTTTTAATCGTTATTTTGCAAGTTACTTGACAAAAAACTAGACTCTCTGGGTTCCTTTTGGGAGGTCTAAATTGAACTTTACAAGTATGTTAACTCTGACAGTATACAAATGAAACCATTTGTCAGAGTTAAGTGGAGACATTTTCAAGTTTGAGAACTACTGATTTAGACCAAAATGCAGGTTTACATTGAATTCTGCAATGAATCTCTGTATTAACGATTAAACAGGATTTTTTTTACAAGGCTCCCTCAATTGTATCACGATATATATATATATATATATATATATATATGATACCTATGAAAAGGCATATCGTGGAGACATTGTATCGTCTCACCGATAATTATCACCATATCGCCCACCCCTACTCAGTAGGTGAAGAAATCCTCGGGAGCTTCGTCGAGGATTCTCTGCCAGAAAGGTAACAGGAATCTCACAGCTGCGGTTCATCATGGCCCAGTCTGCAATTTTTTGTTCATGTACTGCTTCTCCTGGTTAACCGAGAGGTAAACTCCTTATAGGCGTGCCTTCTCGTGAGGTTTTTTAAACATCATCCATTAAAGGAGCCCCACCACGCTTTTCAAAATATATATTTTATATAAATATTGGTCCATAAAACGGTTTTATACAGGTTTTAGCCTAAACAACCACTCGGATATTTAAATTTCATGTTCTGTCTGTCTCTAATTCCAAGCCATTTCAGATGCAATACCAAAATGCATTTTAGTCGGGGGCGTTAGGGAGATGACATGGTAATTTCGTGCTAATTAGTCTAAAAGCACAAAATGTTGCACAGATGTAGCCCAGGGCATGCTCTAATGATTTAGCTAGGGCGCCCGAGTCGGTGACATTCGGGGTCGCCACAGCAGCCAAATCAAGTTGGGCTCCCATAGACTTTCAATACAGGAGGAAAATACCCAGAAAAACACTTTTTTTTCTGGGTATTTAAGGAAGGATGTGAGGGGTTTGTCATGATGCTGAATCCATTGCAAGCATTTGTTTTGCACAAAAAACATTCAGAGTTTTGTGGGTGTTTTCTGGAGCTGTGGCGACCCCGAAAGTCGCCGACTCGGGCGCCCTAGCTAAATCATTAGAGCATGCCCTGAGCTACATCTGTGCAAAATTTGGCGCTTTTAGACTGATTAGCGTGAAATATCCCTAACACCCCCGACTATTTTGTTGGCAATGGGGCGCTGTCTTTGGGCTAAAATTGTAACGATACAGAGAAGATTAGCATGGCACCACGATGAGAACCACGTAGAGTAAATCCATTCAAGCCAATAGAGGGTATGCGCCAGGGTTTCCGCTAGGCATTTTTGGGGCCGGCCACCGTGGCCGGCAGGATTATAGTTTACCGGCCAATCAATTAATTTATCGGCCATATTATATTGAACGTCACACGTGTTTGCAGATGAGATACTGTATGTGCATGGTGCACATAATAATTACCCCATTTTATGTTAGCGCTGGGATTCCTTAATTGCTCTTTATCACAGATGCAATTGCAATCTGTTCCTGAGTTAACAAAATAATACTTATGTTATGTAGTAGTATAAAGAAGTGAATAGGTTAAAGTGGGCGCGCAACACAAGCGAACCGTTTGCGCGCCCTGCCACACAGTACGTGGCCTACAAATGAATAAGTTAATTGTATTCTATATGATTTTGGCTTCACCGTCTCATGAAACCTTTAAATGCAAACACACAACATTTGTTTTGTTTTGTTTTGTTAATGTTATGTTGGTGCAAGGAAGGTTACTAACTTGCCTCTGTTGCTTTGACCACGATGGGATCACATCCATGCGATCAGAAAGTCATTATAATATCCACGATTCCACAGAGTTCGGGTCCCTTTTTCATTATCGTCTACTCTGGGTCCAGCTTGGTCTAGAACCCCAGTTCTGTTCTGATTATAACACTAGCGCATTAATGTAAGGCTATCAACTTGACGGAGCTGTGA
>NC_137814.1:49113931-49216431 GCF_963921795.1 Nannobrachium achirus | reverse complement strand
AAAAATGATTTATTACAAGAACAGAATTGAGGACGCTAAATTAGATAGCAGAAAAATATGGAATACACTTAATGAACTAATGGGGAGGAAAGTAAACCAGACTCCATCTTTTTTGGAAGCTGATGGACTTTTTTTCACAAAACCATTGGATATTGCTAACTACTTAGGGGATTATTTTAATAATAAAATTAAGAAATTTCGTGATGAGATGGTGGTTACAGACAAGAATTAACTTTCGAGTGAATTAATAACTGATAAAATAATGAGGAATAAATCATGTAAGTTTGTTTTTGATAATGTTAGTTGTGATATCATTGAGAAAATGTTGAGAATGAGTCCAGAGAACCCCTCAGGTGTAGACAATTTGGAAATCAAGTTGTTGAAACCTGTAGCTGATCTGATTGCTATGCCTATGGCTTACATCATGAATCTGAGTTTAAATAAAGGCATATGTCCTACAGAATGGAAAATAGCTAAGATTATACCATTGGCAAAAAACAGTAAAGAACCTTTCGCAGGAAAAAATAGTCGACCAATAAGTCTATTACCAGCTTTGAGTAAAATAATGGAGAGAATTGTGTATGAGCAAATTCAAGGGTATTTTTCTGAAAATTATTTAAATACGGTTTATCAGCATGCATACAGAAAAGGACACTCAACAACTACGGCATTAACCCAGATGGCTGATGACTGGATGACAGAAATAGATAATAAAAGAATAGTGGGTGCTGTATTGTTAGATCTAAGTGCAGCGTTTGATGTTCTGGATCACAGGTTGTTATTGAATAAACTAAGTTGTTATGGTTTTGAAACATCTGCTGAGGAATGGGTTAAAAGTTATCTCATAGACAGGAAATATACTGTATATTTTAATGGAAGTTATTCTGGGTTGATGCCAGTTAGTTGTGGAGTTCCTCAAGGAAGTTCTTTAGGACCTTTATTTTCTATTTTTTTTAAATGACTTGCCTTTAATTTTGAATCATGCCACCGTTGCCATGTACGCAGACGACTCTACTGTATATACATCATCAAATACTTCTAGTGAACTTGAAAGAATTTTAAGTGATGAACTAATATTAATAGAAAACTGGATGAGACTAAACAAATTAGTATTGAATAAAGAGAAGACAAAATGTATAGTATTAGGTTCTAATCACTCATTAAAATCTCTACCAACGTTACATTTAACTATGGGAGATACAGAAATTGAGCAAGTAAATGAAGTAAAGTTATTAGGTATTACGGTAGATAACAAATTGTCTTGGAATAATCAAATTGATCAAATGGTAAAAAGAATGGGCAGAGGTATGGGTGCTATAAAGCATTGTAGGAGATACATGCCAAGATACTTAACTAAACAATTGATACAAGCATTAGTGTTATCACAATTAGATTATTGCTCAATGATTTGGTCCAACACAACAGAAACTAATTTGCAAAGATTACAGGTCGCCCAAAACAAAGCAGCTCGTATAGTGCTTCAATGCCCATATAGAACACGAGTAAGTACCATGAATAATGACTTGGCCTGGTTAAGTGTAAAAGGAAGGTTGCATTATTCGTTGCTGTGTTTTGTTAAAAACATTATCATTACCAAAAAAACAGAAATAATTTACAATAATCTAACATTGTTTTCAGATACTCATCACTATTTCACTAGACAGTCATCAGAGGGTCGGTATCTGTTACCATCATGTAGTACAAATGTTAAACAAAGAACAGTGCATTTCAGAGCAATGGTGGCATGGAATTCATTACCAATTTGTTTGATTTATGAAAGTAATACTGTGAGTTTCAAGAAAAAACTTAAATTGTATTTGTTCACACAAGAAGTGATGTAATTAAAAAAAAAAAAAAAAAAAAAAAAGCTATATATTCCTTGTTACATGAAGTATGTTGAATTGGTACTGTGGAGCTATCAAATGTATTAGATGGGTTAAGTCTTTTTGTATTATGTTGTTGTCTTGTATGAATGGATTATATGTAAAAAATGATGCTGATGTCGATGATAACATGTTTTTAAGACCCCAGGAAGAGTAGCTGCTGTGACTGTACAGTAAGCTAATGGGGATCTAATAAATAAATCAAATCAAATCAAATGAGCTCCGTTGCTGACTCTGAGCTCAGCTCTCACTACTGGCTGTGCGCATATGTTGACAAATGACACTGGAGAGAGAGCACCAAGAGAGCGACGGAAGCCTCAAAAGGTAAAAAAAGGAAAAAAGGCAAAATACCCCTTTTTTAGCGTTTTTTGTTAATAACACGTTAATTTGTAAAGCACTAATATTTATATATATATTTATATATGTATTTATTTTCATACATTAACAGTCTATGGGATCATACTACAGCATCACACCAGTAAGACTCCCTAATCGGGAGATAAGCGACCGTTAGGTCGCTGCGTGATTTTAGGGGCAAAATTTGTAGGAGCAGTGTCCAAAAATGTGTTTTGCAAGAACTGGCCTCATGGTGGCGCTAGAAGAGGGCTTCATATTGTTAACATTACAAATTTTTCTTGAAAAACGGATGCTAAAATAAAAATAGTTTCGAAAATATTTGATAAAAAAATAGGCTTCATACATGCGTTTCTATTCAAAAATGACCACAAAAAGCGTAAAATAATGATAAAATAATCATTTGGCCGTTATCGGACCGACACTTTGTTTACATTCTAGTCTTTTAGACTAGCATCCTTTTTTCAAGAAAAAGTTGACTATAGCTCCTTTAATATGATAGTGGAGCAAGCACTGCACAGATAGCAAGTCTTTGTACACAGTAAGGTTGCAGCCTAACTACCATGAATATTGTGGATAAGACCCTTCTATTTAATCATTTTGGGGATGATGATGTTGTCATCTGCCCATTTATCAATTTTGTAAAAAATAAATTGGTTGAACAGAACTCATATTTTGGGACCATCGCTCCATTGTTCACAATGGTTTGTAATGCAGGCTGCTACCCCAGGAAGTCATGTGATCCAAGATGGCCACGGTGTGAATATGGCATATAGTAGCTCTTCTACTAGTGAATTTGAATCCCGTTGAAAATAAAATGCTGCTGCTAGGGGTGGCCGTCTGGCTGATATGGAAAAATACATAATAAAAAGATAACACCAGTAAGACTCCCTAATATGGAGATAAGCGACCGTCAGGTCACAGCGTGATTTTAGGGCAAAATGTGTAGGAGTAGTGTCCAAAAATGTGTTTTAAGAAATTTGCCTGTTGGTGGCGCTATATGGGATAGATCCATATTGATGAGATGAGTGTAGACATACTGTGTAGCGATTTGCGTGATTTTAGGGCAAAATCTGTAGGAGCAGTGTCCAAAAATGTGTTTTAAAAAATCGGCCTGAAGGTGGCGCTATATGGGACAGATCCAAGTTGATGACATGAGTGTAGACATACTGTGTACCGATTTGCGTGATTTTAGGGCAGAAATTGTAGGAGCAGTGTCCAAAAATGTGTTTTACAAGAATCGGCCTCATGGTGGCGCTAGAAGAGGGCCATATGAGAAATGAGGGGTGGGGTCTCCGCGCCGCAGAGGCGGACGAATAGGTACCGGCCCTGGCTCTCCCGGTAGCTCCTAGCCCGAGTTAAGGCATTTTATGTGAGCTGCAGTGGAGGGGGTCCTCCACTGGGGGCGCCACCACTTTTGTATCCGTTCTGGAGCACCAGGAGTCGGTGGTCCCCGGGAATTCCCCGTGAGCAGCCCTGTTGGGGTGGTCATTTTTGCACATTTGGTCATTTTTTACACCTGGGGGTCCCCCAGGGACCTGGGGGTCCCTGGAGCTCCGGGGGTCCTTGGAGGTTGTAGTTTGGTATAGGCAAGGAGTTTGTGTGGAAATTTTGGCATGGATCGGGGCAACGGTGGCGGAGCTATGAGTAGGGGGAAAGTGTGACGTGACGGAGGGAAGGAAGGAAGGACAGACTGACGGCTGGTGGAGGTTTGGATAGTATGAGAGTGAAAGTAACTGCGACCTACGGTAGCAACAATCCGATAAAAAAATACTAACTTTGAAGCTAAAGAAATAACTGCACTAGCCTAAGGACTATCAACTCTGTTAGTTATGAGAGGGCCCGCGAAATCTAGCAACAGGGCCATCCGAAATCTAGCAACAGGGGCAGCTATGAAAAAAATCGACTAAAGCAGGTATGAAGGGGTATGATAAAAGGCAGATTGGTCTGAACGACTCCTTTAAAGTTATACCATGTAACTTTTTTTATAAAACAAATCTTAAAGTTTTAGAACCCCCACTCCGTTATTTTCAGCATCTGAAGCCTTCTCTTTATATGTTTTCTACTTAGCCGTGACAGGGGCGGGATTTCTTTTTGGTGAAGGAGTCTTAACCTCTTAATCCCCAAATCCTGCTCAGAAAATTACGTTCTACCACTCTAGGGAATATCGTATCGGTCGCGGTGGTTTGCGGTGCCGCTCCGGTGGTCCGCGGCGACTCCGGGCAAAAAACGGCCGTAAAAAGCAATACCACGACTGACCACTAGTTTAGCAACTTACACAGTATAGCTTTAAGGGGAGACCTTGACATTTTAATGTTTGAGAACTACTCATTCAGACCGAAATGCATGTTTAAATGAATTCTGCAATGAATCTCTGTATCAACAATTCAACAAGATTTTTTATAAGGATCCGTCATTGTATCACAATATATACGATATCTCTGAAAAGGCATATCGTGGACTCCACGATATGGAGACATTGTATCATCTCAATGATATTTATCACCATATCGCCCACCGCTAACTGCTGCTTACCTTTCCATTTCGGCTTTGATAGCCGCGGCCACCGTCTCTGTGTCGATTTCTGCCTGGGGTATGTCATTAATGGACTCGGTGACGCCGCTCATTAGGCATCGACCAACCTCACCATGTCCTGCAAAGCCATAACTACACACACACACACACACACACACACACACACACACACACACACACACACACACACACACACACACACACACACACACACACACACACACACACACACACACACACACACACACACACACACACACACACACACACACACACACACACACACACACACACACACACACACACACACACACACACACACACACACTTTTCTCTACGGTTGTCTCTAACTTCACTGCCAAAACATACATTTATGTTTGATCAAATACAGCTTTTGACCAGCAAAGATGTCTATTTACGCTCTGGGTATTTTCAGTGGAGACTAAAGCGATATAGACAATACTATCCCGGAGCTGGGAGAGATGCAAAGACTCAAATTCCCATGATCCACTACTCCTTTAACCATGGGTGGGAAACTTTGATGATGGAGAGGGCCACAATATTTTCACACTCTCCAGAGGGCCAAATGCAGTAAAAAAAAAAAATAGCCGCGACGCGTTTTGAGCTTGTAGATCAGCTATTTTTGCTATTTTTGAATTGAAATCCTGAAAAGTAACATTTTTATTTAATTTTCAATTTATCTTTTCTTATGTTATCTTTATGAACTTAAATACAACTAAATTGTGCATGAAAAAGACTAGTCGTTAAGCTACTAATATAGACTGAAGTAATTAAAGCGGATCATGTTTGCATGTTTAGAATTTTATCAGCTGAAATCAATCAATAAATCAGTATTCAGATATTAACCTGCGGGCCGCATTAAGTTAAGGTGAGGGCCGCATGTGGCCCCCGGGCCGCCAGTTGCCCATGCATGCCTTTAACACACAGGTGTCTAAGCCGTCATTTTGACACATTTTGAGATTTAAAAGTGGAATAACTTTTCTCATGAAGTTTGCAGAGATGTCCCCTTCCATAACTAAAATGGTGTTGTCTTGGACTAAGATAAAGACTAAAATGCTCGACTTTTAGTTGACAAAAACTTGACTAAATAAAAACCAGATGAGATTGACTAAATGTGATAAAAAACTAGACTGACAAAAAGAAATGGCTCATGAAATTAACACTATTACCCATATTTGTTCAATAATATGGCTGGTCATGTTTTTATCTAGCATAAGAACATTGAAAAACTTAGATTAATTGTCTCTTACCCTGAACTGGAAATGATCATTCATGCTTTTGTCTCATCTCGGCTAGACTATTGTAACTCACTTTTCACCTGCCTCAGCATGGACCGCCTACAACTAATTCAAAATTAGTTGTAGGCCGCCAGACTGCTCACTAGGTCTAGCAGAAGGTGCCACATCACCCCAGTTCTGGCCTCCCTGCATTAATTTCAAGGTCCAGTTTAAAGTCCTGGTGTTCACGTACAGAGCTCCAATCTGTTTAAAAGATCTGGTCAAACACTATGAGCCCGAAAGGGCCCTAAGGACTGCTCCTAAGGTCTGCTGAGCAGGGTTTGTTAAAGGTTCCAAAGACTCATTTAAAAACAAAAGGTGACAAGGCTTTTAAAGCTATTGCCCCCAAACTTTGGAATGTTCTTCCACAAGCAGAACTGCCAACCTTGGAAAATGTTTTTGAGTACACGCCCACGTGCAGGTTGGCAGGTCTGCACAAGCCTTGAGATTTGCAGCCTGTCGACATTTTTAAAAGAAACCTCAAAACGCTACTATTTTAACAGGCGTTTGTTGTTGGTATTTGATTTTAATTTATATTTCTTTAACTGTATAGCCTTTGTGAGACCTCTCTGTAAAAGGTGCTATATAAATAAAATGAACTTACTCTGACCATAAAACCGTTGATTCAGTGAAATCAAAATTATAATGCTCGAATATTTAATTATATGATATACTACATTTAATGAATACCTTTTGTTTTGGGGTTTTAAAATGTTTTCCTTTCACAGAATCAAAGGTTTTCTGGTCATGATTCACCAGGATCCTGGATGGCTTGATTCTAGGCTTAAAATAATTAATATAAATATTTTGTAAATATCTATGGGAAAAATGTATGCCTTTTTTTGTGGCACCAGTAACCATCCCCACTGCTAAGCCCTATAGCAGTGGTTCTCAACTGTGCAACATTGTTTTCTCACTCAACAGTAAACAAACCAATGTAAAGTGTACTATAGAGGATATATGCACAGTTCTAAAGTGACAATTTAAAAACTTTTTAATACCCAAAAATTACATGACAATGACAATAAACATTGGCCAAATTGTCAATTAGAGGCAGAAATTGTGAAAATAGAGATCTACATTGTGAACATGCAGATCTACTATTTTCACAATAGAAACCGTGTTATATATAATGTAATGCATCAACTCTTAGTGCTCATCAGGGTGGGGGGGGGGGGGGTGTCCCTAGTTAAAATATGATTATTTTCGGGGTCGCGGCCTGAAAAGGTTGAGAACCACTGCCCTATAGAGCGTCGCAGTGTGAAGTGGTTTCACTTAATATTCCCCATTCATTTTCGCCATAGACTTTTACAAAAATATTTAGAACAATTATGTTAAGCCTCGAACCAAATCATCCAGGATGGCAGTGAATCATGACCATACAACCTTCGATCCTATGTGAAAACATATTTTAAAATTACATTATTTGATATACTACATTTAATAACTACCTGTTCCCATTGTTTAGCGATTTTCAAAATGTTCTTTTCATAGAAACAAAGGTTGTATGGTCATGATTCACTGCCATCCTGGATGGCTTGGTTCGAGGCTTAACATAATTGTTATAAATATTTTTGTAAAAGTCTATGGGAAAATGAATGGGGAATATTAAGTGGCACCAGGAATACACTTCCGCTGAGATGCTCTATAGCAACATACGTTTTTCAGAAAATTGTTAGGATTTAAAAGACATTTCTAGAGCACGTACCATATATTGGTATCCTTGAAAAATTTCAGCTTTCGCCAAATCTCAACAATCCCGTTGTCTAGGTGGAGTCGCTTCGTATCCGCTCCTATGATATTTCCGCCCTGCAGAGGGAAATAACAAAGATACCACAGGGATTAGAATCTGTGTTGCATATTATAATTATTGTCTCCAACAGCCGAAAGGCATAGGGAGAGACTATGTTTTCGTCTCCGTCCGTCCGTGCGTGCGCATCAGTCCATCCAGTTTGTTACCAGCTAGTCTCCGGGGCCGTTGGCCTGGTTGCTGCCAAACTGTGCACACACTCCCCACATTTTTCACATGGGCCTGTTCTAGCGCCACCAGGAGGCCGATTTTTGCAAAACTAACTTTTGGCCATTAATAGTAGTATCTCTTCAGTCCAACAACAATATAATAACAACAATAACAATAATAATAAAATATTATTATAATAGTAATACTAATAGACCTGCAATATGGGACGGTCCCGGGACGTAGGTGAAAAAAGTTTGTCTGGAGCCCTGATTACCGCACCCCCGTATCTATTAATTAAGGTTCGGCGATAAGCCAAAATATTGCAATCGTCTTCCCAAAAGTCGCCTCTCCACAGCCTGACTGCCCGAGTTAGATGGCGGAAAATCTATCCTGGCGCAAATGGGCGTGGCCTATATGGGGAGATGCGTCTTGACCCAAGGAATCCAGGGAAAAAATAATTTTAATTTTCCGATCCACGGTTCAAGAGTTACGGGGCAAAACGTAAAGTGGGCCGTTATAGCGCCACCATGAGGCCGAGTGATGTAATTATTTTTCGATTCATTCATAAAAACATTATGAATCTCCTCTCCGAGGTTTGAAACTGTAGCTCCAATGGTTTACGAGAGAAAAATACTTGAAAGTGATTTCTTGCATTGTCCCATTATAAGTCAATGGGGACAATTAAGCGTTGTTTTTTGCCGATTACGTCGGCATGGTAAGGCGGATCGGAACGAAAGGTAATAGAACACCATTCCCGGCCGAGCCGCACATTTTGATGTATATATTGCGCGAGTGGCGTAAATGGTGCGGCACTAGTTACGCGCCGAAGTCAGGCTACATACACACACACACACACACACACAGACAGACCCACACAGCCACGTATAGGGAGCCTGTGTTCCACACAGGGATGGTGTTTTTTACTGGTGTTTCAGTCCGAGTGTGGGGAAAGGGTGCGTTCGGAAATGCGCACCGGACTGCGCGGGCGTTTATCGTGGGCTTGCCCAGGCCGTGCATTCACCACGGCTTCGTAACTCGCGCGGCCGGCGCCCAGGACCAAAGTCCGCTGGCCTTCGCGCCGCTTGCAATGTCGTGGACAATAAAACGAGCGCACCCTTTCATACACTCTGACTGAATCACCAGTAAAAAACACTCTCTCGTTCCACACAGCTCCAAAAACTGCCAGAAGTTACTGCCACAACACAAGGTATGTATTAACATACTTGTGTCGTGTGGATTACAGAGAATGTTTACGCTGCTCCGTGCTCCCTACTACGAGGCTGCTACTGTAGGACTGCGTCTCCGAGTGACGTATGTGGCTTCCAAACATGTGGTACGCGGGCCAGAGCAGAGCGGCATGGAGTGCATGCAGTCCTCGCTTCTCCCCCGTTTTAAAACTCGCTTGTTTTCAATAAAAAATATTTTGTTTTGTCTTTTTTGACCGCGGTAAGGACCCTGACACCGTGGTAGGTATACCGCGGTACAGCGGTTACCGTCCCCAACCCTACCGTCACGCCACGTCACACTTTTGGCCCTACTCTTATCTCCCGATTAGGGAGTCTTACTGGTGATTTAGTCCCAGTTATTGTTTATTACTTTATTCATGTGGGTTTTCCTTTTGTCTAGTTTTCCTTGGAAAAATGTGCGCTGACGAACATATTTCGTCATTGTTTTGGATAATAAAATCAACCCTACGCTAAAGTAATGAATGCAGCCTTTTCAGCTTGAGCTTTGCAAGAAGCTGAGACTAACTTCCATGTTAACAATAACATTTTGAATCCTCTTCATCATCATATATTGTACACCATTTTACAAAACATCAGTTTTGTAAAACAATTATGTATGGCCTCAGTCCAGGATATAAGCAAAACAATCGTTCAGTTGTTCACTTTCAAGCATGAAAGTTGGTACACTTATAGCCAAAGGCATTACCCAAAGATTTGGATATGGAGCCATCATGACTTTCCATGACTTTCCCATGGCAGCCATTTTTCAAAATGGCCGCCAGCAACGACTGTTTTCTTATGAGTAATGGATATAATAGTATTTTAGACATATTTACCATACATAGGATATCAATTATCTTTTGGATAATTGAAAAGCTGTCATTGAATATTCAAGATGGCTGCCATTTTTCAAGATGGAAGCCGTCACTTGTATGACTGATATGGGTGATCTGTGTCAAATCAGTACATTTTTATGATTCAAATTTGGAACTTTGGAATTGGCCAAAAGCTTCCTTCTATCTCACTGTATAGGCTACTGTATATAGAGTATATTATGAGTATATTATTTCTTTCAAGATGAAAATCCCTATATCAGCAACAACTGAACCATTTGATGCGTGGAAATGTTCGCGGCCCTCTAGAGTTTGCGGCCACATCCTTACTGTACTGTAGTGTACTGTACCTTACTGTACTGTACTTTAGTGTACTGTACCTTACTGTACTGTAGTGTACTGTACCGTAGTGTAGTGTAGTGCACTGTAGTGTACTGTACTACTGTACAGTACTACTGTACTGTACTACTGTCCTGTACTGTACTGTACTACTGTACTGTACTGTACTGTACTACTGTAGTGTACTGTCCTGTAGTGTACTGTACCTTACTGTACGGTACTCTACTGTAATGCACTGTACTTCATGGTACTCTACTGTACCTTACAGTACAGTAAGGTACCGTACCGTACAGTACAGTATGATACTGTACGGTACTGTATTGTACTTTACTGTACTGTAGTGTAAAGGCGCTATATAAAAACCTGATATTATTATTACCCTTATTATTACGACTATTGTTATTGTTTTTATGTTATTATAAATTATTGTTAGTGATGCAACTGAAATGGAGATCTCCATCTTTATGCATCTGTCTGTCTGTCTGTCTGTCTGTCTGTCTGTCTGTCTTTTTCTCTCTATTGATAGATGTATCCATCTATCTATCTGATATGGAGAATTTCTTGTACATTTTCTCATCCAACAAAAAACGATGTTTGCAGTAGGCAGTAGGGATGTGCGCGTGTATTCGGTTATCCGTGTACACGGTTTGTAAACCACTATTCGTTTTGAAAATACAATTCGATTATTCTATTAAATATATTTTTAATTATTGAGATATTAACTTTATTAAACATTTACACTCTGCGCCCATATTACTGTCTTGTCTTAATAAAATGTTACTTTTTAACAAGCAAATTAAGCAATCCCTTGGTTGATTTGCGGAGCATGACTGTCTGTGTCACAGTCTGACTGACTGTTGCGCGCTGCAGTGGTCGCACTGACCTGCAGTGAGTGTGCATGGCTGCACGCAGCCACACATCAGGCAGGCTGTCCGCTGCGCAAGTAAATTAATGGCAATTAAGCGACGTGTATCTTAAAGATACTGGATGTGAATCACTCGCCTGCACGCTGCATCTGTGATCCAGTCCATGAATTAATCCATATTTTGAGGTGAGAACAAGCCAAGGAGAAAGCTTAATCATATACATTGGCTGAGTATGGAATACCATTATGTAGCTAACTTTGAAGAGAACCGAGCTGTTGCTCAGTTACTATAGCGACTCCAGTCAGACAGACATCAGCTGTTCTAGCGACCAAGCTGAGACTGATGCGCTAATTAGTATTGATCTGACCCAGATTCACGCAATGACGTAATTGATAAATTTGAGCAAGATTTCAATATTATATAACATTTTAAAAGGCTTTTATATACTCTTGATACTTTTTTCAAACGAGGTTTGCCCTAATAGATCGAAGTGCTCAGTTTTGGCTATTTTCTGTGTGAAATTACAATAATAAAAAAAAAAACAATTAATTTTCGACTAGTCGATTATTAGTTTACAAAATTGTCGTGTACACGTCAGTGAAATTAGTCGCTAGGAACATCCCTAGTAGGCAGAGGGATTATCCTTTACCACCTTTTACTACAGGGAAACACGTTCAAGTATGGGATACAACTAGGTTCGGATAAGGAAATTGCCCTACACCTAGCCCACTCGTTCATCCAGTACCATTTAATTCCTGTACAATCTTTACACCATCCGGGTAGCTATGTGAAAGTCATACAAAGCCCTGTTACCCGTGGCTCGGCTCTTCCGTGTTGGCACATCCTGTCCATTCAGGTGTGGCTAACTACATCTAATTTAAACTATTTACCGGTAGATGTGGGGATAACATTAGATAGCATTTAGGAAACTAAACTACACTAGTGTTGTGCGGTTTTTCGGTTTGATAAGGTGTTATAAAATGTTGACGGTCTCGTAAGCCAAAACCGAAAACCGTCACGTGACATGTGCGCCGCTGCCGCATCTGTCGTGTTTACGGAAGCAGCAGAAATCACTCCTGAAGGAGGAGACACAGAGATAATAGTAGCAGCTGGACTGGAGGGAGACCTGGTCTCTAAAGAAATGCACGAGGCTTAGCTTGAAGCTAAACACGGTGGATCTACAAGCTCACAACGCGTTGCACGGTCGACGAGCCACAAGCTTGTAGATGAGCTATTTTTGTATGCCTCTCGTCTCCTCCAAGGCTAAAGGAACAGGGCTAAAGCGCTAGCATGCTAACGATTTAGCCACGTTCCTTCAGGAGGAAAAACAACAACAAACGTAGGCTAAAAGTAACACTTATGTCACGTCAGTGAATCGATGCAGAACGGCACGCGGCTGTATGCAAGCAAATTGTCTTATATTAATCTAAAAACTTTTAAGAAGTCTTCTACTCCATCAGTGTTTACTATGCCGTGTGTGCGCTTGCCGCTTGACACAGCACCCAGTACAGCGGCGTCAATTCAGAAAAAGCTAAGGTATGGCAACATGACTGGTGTCTGCTTTATAAATAAAGCACTTTTATTTTTTTATTTTTTTATCACGTTAAAATCTATAATAAAATAAAACCGTGTAAAACCGTGTACCGGGGTTTTGGGGGGGGGGCCTAAACCGAGGTTAAGAAAAAATGGAAACCGCACAACCCTAAACTACACTACCACTAAACTATCAACATCAGCACATTAACAACAGAAAACTATGGCATTATTAAGCAGAGTGTATTTAGCTGGCACTGAACCCCATGCTGAGTTTCACTGCAGTGGTGTCACCAGTGTGCCCGGGCTGTGCTTCAACATCCACCCTATTGAAAAATGGCTGCCACGGGCGCCATGTTGAAAATTCCTGATGGCTCCATATCCAAACCTGTTGGGAATGCCTTTGGCTATAAGTGTACCACAAACTGAACGATTCCTTTATATTTTGAAGCTAAGCAGCTGTACTGCATCTTTGGGGGGGGGGGGGGGGTTCACGCCTAGGGTTTCCACCCTATACAAGTTTGAGAATTAAATGTTCCTTTCCGTATAGAACCAATACGGAACACGGTTTGTTCCCTATTTTCCCAAATGCCCCATAAAGGTCTGTCACACAAATGTCACAACTGAATTTAACAATAATTAATTGCGACCGTTAGGCTACTTACTTAGTTACTTGCACTCCTATACTATCCAAACCTCCACCGGCTGTCAGTCCGTCCCTCCGTCAGTCCGTCAGTCACACTTTTGCTCTGCTCATATCTCTGCAACCGTTGCCCCGATCCATGCCAAATTTTGCACACACTTCTTGCCTGCCACCCATCAATTCTCACATGGCCCTCTTCTAGCGCCACCATGAGGCCAATTCTAGCAAAACAAATTTTTGGACACTGCTCTTACAATTTTTGCCCTAAAATCACGCAAATCGGTACACAGTGGCCCTCATTTATCAATGGACTCCAATGGAGTGTAAAAAAACTGTATTTTTTCCCCCAAAATTTTGCGTAGGGCAACATTTGCGTGGCATTTACGAAAACATCCTAAACAGACACACCTGGCATGATATGAATACGACTTAACGAAAAGGAAAGCCAATGGGGCTGTTAAGTATGACATCATTTTGTAGGCCGAGGAGAATTTCTGCCCCCAGTTTCCGTGAATCTTTTTACTATTTTTACTATTTACACGTTTTTCTTCTTTGTTGTTGAAAGGAAAGTGTTGATTCTCCTCTGCCTACAAAATTATGTCACGGCTTAAAAGCCCCATAGAAGAGAGTTTACTCCACGCTTCAAGTTCACTCCCATGTCCGCGTCCAACACAGACCACGCACATAAGCACGCACGCACACACACACACCACCAAGCCCAGCAGCATTTAGGTTCACTGTGGACCCATTATTACCATTTATTTTGTATAGTAAGCTTGCAGCCTACATGAGTGACACCACACCTGTCATTGTCACAAATGGAATATATTAATTTAACCCAATATCAGCGACTGTGCAGTGCGCGTTTGAGTGGTTACCAAAAAAAAAGAAAAAAAGAAAGCAAAATCATTCCCGAAACCACGGGATGCTGTGCATGCGATGTTACTGAGAGATACTGACAAGGAGGCAGTTATAATCTTAAGGTTTGAAGCGTCGGGTGGGTTTTATCCTTAATACATAACTCAATATAGGACACACTTAGTAGGCTATAATAGTTGGATACCTCACAGTCCACGAAAAGAATGTCACAGGCTCACCACGTCGGGTTTCATCATTAACTCCAGCATAGTGTAGGCCTACTACAGTACTGTACTAGCGACTGTATAAATTGAGAGACCCCACAGTTACGTTTTGGATATAAATTTAACCCAATTTTGGCGACGAGCACAATGCGTGTTTGAGTGCTTGAACTTGCAATCATGCACCGTTCCCGCACGGGCTGTTCTTCTCCCCGGTGGGCCGTGGACCCCCAAATAAATCATCCGCAGCATGCGTGCGCTGGGCTGGGCACAGCCAGGTTTGGACCTTCGGGTTTTATCCATATATATAAATTGGAGGCTCACGCCTCACGGTAATGTTAATGTAAGATCACAGCGGCGCCGCGCTGGTCCCGAAAATGCTCTCGCATGCGTTCGTAGGCTATATATGTGCTTGTTCTGAGCCAGGTCTGCAATCTTAAGATTTAGGACTGTTAAAGCACTTAACAGTTGATTGTTTCCATATTGCTAGATTTTAATTGCTTGTCATTGTAACTTGGAAATAAAATCGGCGTGCATGTCCATGATGTAGGCCTAGCTGGCTATAATAATATGCTTTTATAAAATGTAATATTTTCACAGGATTATTTATTGTTGGATATACATTTTTGAGTGGATACATGTGTCCATTGCCTGTCAAATAGTTAGAAAATGCTGCTCCGCATGTCTACAATGGAACAAAGTGGTGTAGGATGAATCCTACACCACCTCTGGACTTGACGTGAGATTTGATCCTACCCTGCACCAACGTCAAAGTCAAGTTGAAATGATAAATGTCGAGGCTTCCCTACATTTCGGTGTACACCCAAATTTTGATCTGCACCACGTTGATAAATGAGGGCCAGTATGTCTACAACATGGATCTGTCCCATATAGCGCCACCTTCAGGCCGATTTTTTAAAACACATTTTTGGACACTACTTCTACAGATTTGCCCTAAAATTACGCAAATCGCAACAGTGGCCCTCATTTATCAATGGAGTGTAAAAAACAGTATTTTTTTTCACCAAATTTTGCGTAGGGCAATGTTTGCGTGGCATTTACGAATACGTCCTAAACAGACACACCTGGCCTACATTTGATCCCAGCATTGATAAATGCGCAGGCTGAAATTTAAATAACACACCCTTAATTATTCTCGAAACGCCCCGATTTTACGACCAGAACAACCCGAATACGACCAACCAAAGAAACCCTGCACCCTTCAAGTTAACTCCCATGTCCGCGTCCCACACAGACCACGCACACATGCACGCACACACGCAACTATGCTACTTGGAACAGCAGCATTTTGGTTTACACAGCAGTCTTTGACAGTGGAAACGTGGGATTAACCAACGGTACAATCTTTGACAAGGAGGATATAGCACTGTAGCCGACATGAATGACACAAGTCACTGCCATGAATACTTTTGGATATTAATTTAAACCATAGCCTACCCGTGCCGTGCGTGCGCAGACAGAGCGCGTTCATTTGGTTACAATCAATCATAATTCCCCATGGCCATGATCTCACAGCTCGCCACGTCGGGTTTCATCATTAACTCCAGCATAGTGTACAGTAGCTACTGTATAAATTGAGAGACCCCACGGTAACGTTTTAGATATTAATTTAACCCAATTTCGGCGACGAGCGCAATGCGCGTTTGAGTGCTTGAACTAGCGACCATGTACCGTTCCTGCGCAGGCTGGTCTTCTCCCCGCTGGGCCGTGGACCCCCAAATAAATCATCCGCAGCGTGCGTGCGCTGGGCTGGGCACAGCCAGGTTTGGACCTTCGGTTTTATCCATATTTAAAAGGACTCACGACTCACAGCGGCACCACGCTGGTCCCGAAAATGCTCTCGCATGGCGTTCGTATATGTGCTTGTTCTGAGCCAGATCTCCAATCTTAAGATTTATTCTGTTAAAGCAATTAACAGCAGATGTCTTCCATATCGCTAGATTTAAATTGCTTAATGCTTGTCATTGTAACTTGGAAATAAAATCGGTGTGAATGTCTATGAATGTCCATGCTATAGGCTTTGCTTTTATAAAATGTTATATTTTCACAGGATTATTTATTATTGTGTGGGATATACATTTTCGAGTGGATACATGTTTCCATTGCCTGTCAGATAATTAGACAATGCTGCTCCGCACGTCTACAATGGAATAAAGTGGTGTAGGATGATTCCTACACCACCTCAGGACTAGGGTTGGACACGGTAACCGCCGTACTGCAAAGACAAAAACAGACTACAGAGCAGCGTAAACTTTCTCTGTAATCCACACGACACAAGGATGTTAATACATACCTTGTGTTGTGGCATATCTTTTTTTATTCATATGGATTTCTGGCGGAGCGCGGGCCGCCTGGACTAAAACCGAAAATGAATTTTATAACCTTTTCTGTCAAGTCTTTTAACTAAAACCTGTATATAGCAGCACTCAATCACTGCGATTTGAGAGTTGAGACGTGACGTGAGTTTACAGAATCACTGTACATGATCTGACTACCCGTCCTCTTCTGGTTTGTTCACACAGCTGTTTGTGTCTGAAAAGCTAAGTAGCTAGCCTACGTTACTATGGTAACCCGACAGTGCAGATCTAAAAGCTCAGAACGTGTCGCGGATGCGATGTGAGCTTGTAGACCTGCTCCTTTCAAAGCCAGAGACCCGCTGAGCTGTACGGAGAAGTATAACTGGGGCAGTCAGGCTGTGGAGAGGCGACTTTTGGGAAGATGATTGCAATATTTTGGCTTATCGCCGAACCTTAATTAATAGATACGGGGGTGCGGTAATTACCGCAGTACCGGCGGTAAATGGGAAGACGGTAATCGTGGTAACAAAATGTCGATACCGCCCCAGGCCTACTCAGGACTTGACGTGAGATTTGATCCTACCCTAAACCAAAGTCAAAGTCAAGTTGAAATGATAAATGCCGAGACTTGCCTAAATTTTGGTGTACACCCAAATTTTGATCTGCACCACGTTGATAAATGAGGGCCAGTATGTCTACACTCATGTCATCAACATGGATCTGTCCCATATAGCGCCACCATCAGACCGATTTTTTCAAACACATTTGTGGACACTGCTCCTACAGATTTTGCCCTAAAATCACGCAAATCGCTACACAGTATGTCTACACTCATCTCATCAACATGGATAAAATGGTAAATGGTGCATTTATATAGCGCTTTTATCCAGAGCGCTTTACAA
Organism: Nannobrachium achirus; assembly: GCF_963921795.1. Taxonomy (NCBI): domain Eukaryota; kingdom Metazoa; phylum Chordata; class Actinopteri; order Myctophiformes; family Myctophidae; genus Nannobrachium; species Nannobrachium achirus. Next base: position 49,198,662 of record NC_137814.1, on the reverse strand, counting down.
TGTACATTACATTCACCCATTCACCAAACATTCATACACCGGTGGCGGTGGAAACCATGCAAGGCACCAACCAGCTCACGGGGAGCAACTTGGGGTTCAGTGTCTTGCCCAAGGACACTTCGACATGTAGACAGGAGAAGCTGGGATTTGAACCACCAACACATGGATCATTGGCCAACCCACTCTACCTCCTGAGCTACAGCCACCCATGGATCTGTCCCATACAGCGCCACCATCAGACCGATTTTTTCAAACACATTTGTGGACACTGCTCCTACAGATTTTGCCCTAAAATCACACAAATCGCTACACAGTATGTCTACACTCATGTCATCAACATGGATCTGTCCCATATAGCGCCACCATCAGGCAGATTTTTTCAAACACATTTTTGGACACTGCTCCTACACATTTTGGCCTAAAATCACACAAATCGGTACACAATACGTCTACACTCATCTCATCAACATGGATAAAATGGTAAATGGTGCATTTATATAGCGCTTTTATCCAGAGCGCTTTACAATGTACATTACATTCACCCATTCACCAAACATTCATACACCGGTGGCGGTGGAAACCATGCAAGGCACCAACCAGCTCACGGGGAGCAACTTGGGGTTCAGTGTCTTGCCCAAGGACACTTCGACATGTAGACAGGAGAAGCTGGGATTTGAACCACCAACACATGGATCATTGGCCAACCCACTCTACCTCCTGAGCTACAGCCACCCATGGATCTGTCCCATACAGCGCCACCATCAGGCTGATTTTTTTAAACACAATTTTGGACACGGCTCCTACACATTTTTTGCCCTAAAAGAAATCGCGCTGCGACCTGACGGTCGCTTATCTCCCGATTAGGGAGTCTTACTGGTAGTCAAAGCTTTTTGCCCTGTGACCCAAAATAGTTACTTGCATTTTCCCGGGCGGGACCCCAAACTAGACAACGTGTCGCAATTAGAGCTTGTAGATATGACAGTTTCTTTTTTAAACATTTTAACCACACAAATCTTGAATGACCTGGCAAAAAAATATATAAACTAGAAAAGGTGCTCCTCAGAGCACAGGTCTCCACCAGGTCAAGTAGGATATTCATACAATTTATTTTTTCATATTTTGGAAACAATTGCCAATTTCAAAATGCATAACAGACATAGCCTACACAATATTGTTAGTTGTATCTATTCTATGTATATTCTATGGATTTGGAACATTAAAAATATTTTAAATATATTTTAGAAGATGTGCCTTATTTCAATTTCTGAAAGGTGGCAACCTGATTCACAGCATGAACCCTTGTCTTAAGCAGAACTGAGGTGCAATGAGTTTGGTTGTATATACGTTACCTCGAATTTGAGTGCCACTATTGTGGTCTCCATCTTCCTCCACCAACCAATTCAAAATCTGTAAAATGACAGAGAAAAGAAAATGTCCTTTACAGTCACCTTATTACCAGCAAAGTGGCCACAACATGATGACAAATGCTTTAAATGTTATGTTCTCACGAGTTAGATTATTGTTAAACATCTGCATTACTTCATTTAGAAGAAGACTACAAATAGGCTATTTATGCAAACTCTTCCACGTTGGGCCCTGGGCCACAGCTCCACTTTCGGTTCTGGTCTGGAACAATGACAGTGGATGTAGAGTCATCATATTGTGGCAAACAAAACGGATTAACCTATATTATTTGATTTGATTGTTAGATATCGTCTTCATTTATATTTTGTATTATTTGTGTGTCGACGTATACATGATGCCATGAGTTCAAAACATCTTATTAAAACCTTATTTCAAAAACAGGAGGACAGCTCTGCAACATACTGCTGTGTCCCATAGTGACATTGAGGCTACAGTTCTCAGTTTCCACCAGTGGTGGAAAAAGTACTCAAATGTCTTACTTAAAGTAGTAGTTCACCCCCAAAATGTATTTTTTTCTTTTGATTACTCACGCCATGGAGACTTCAGTTCAATAATATTTTTTTTCGCATTCCTAAGACACAAATTTGATTATAGTAACACTATAATCAAAGTACCCTGATGGTTTCCCCATCCAGGGCCATGCATTCGGGTCCCCATCCAGGGCCATGCATTTGGGTCCCCATCCGGAATCAATGGGGGTAAATTTACTATAATCACATTTTTGTCTTAGGAATGGGACAAATATAAAAAAATATATATATTATTGAACTCAAGTCTCTATGGCATGAGTAATCAATAGAAAAAAAGTAATTTTGGGGTGAACTACTCAGAGTAACTTTTACTTACTTTAAAAGTAAAGGTACAAAAGTATTGGTATCAAAATGTACTTGTACCAAAAGTAGAAAGTATTCATTATGCAGAAAGTACTGTTTCACACGTTTTCATATCTATAAAATGTATAAATATAAATATATTTATTTTTCTTATTTTTTCAAATGGCCTAAACGTACAGTATAGGACTGAAGTGGTTTTAATGTATGTTTAGTAATAAAAATCTAAATCTACAAAGTAACTGTAGTTATTTTGTAGATTGTTGATAAGGTTGTCAAATAAATGTAGTGGAGTAAAATCCAAAGAGACAACTTAACTGTACAATCACTTGATTGGTATTAAAGGATATTCACTCTTTTTAATATAATGTAGGCCTATTTATTCAGTGCAGAAATAGGACTACTACATCTCCACATTAAATTCCTCTTTTCCTATTGAGCTGCCCAACAGACCAAGAAAACAATCTCGCTCTCTCGCGCACGCGCACGCACACACACACACACACACACACACACACACACACACACACACACACACACACACAGCTGTGCCAATCATTAGCATGACAATTAGCATGCGTGCTAGCAGAACATGTTCCACAATCCACAGCCTAAGTTACAGCATCTTAAATCATTCAGTCCACTGAAAAAGCTCCCCTGCACAAAGCTGAAATTGCAAACCTTTTGTTTAATCCTGTTCTAATTTCATTACTTTATTCTATCATTAATGTAGCCTACACACCTTTCTCAAGGTAAGGAGAAATAAGCCGTTCCTGGTCAGAATGGGCTCTGACATGTCTGCTCGGATTTATTGACATATATAACTCATAACATGTCTACGTTGGTTTTTATGAATCAAACACTTTACAGATAGAAAGAGGATACTCCAAGCATACTCAAAGCTTTCCATACAGCCCCAATATCGGTGAGTTTGACGTCATTTAATACAATCAGATAGCAAAAAAACTGTTGCGTTGTTTGGTGACATGTCTCCATCAACAACTAGCATAGCCAGTTAGCCACGGTGCTTTGTTTTAAACTAACGCTAAACACTCTCTAAAGAACAAGGGTGGACTCGGGTCTAAATAAATAAACGATACATGGACAATTCAGCTGAAAACGCGAATAAAGACAACAAAAGAAACATATTTCACTTACGTTTGAAAATCCGCTGCTTCCAGTTAGCCTCGTACGCGCTAGACTGGCATGATTGGAATGTGGGCTGGTTATAACTCCAGAAAAGGCAGACGAACCAATCAGCGTCCGCTCTCGGGGGCTCTGCGGTTGACAGCGCACGTTGGCCAATCCGCATGAGTGTCACTGCTAAGCGAGGCCGTCTTCTTCGCGAGTGGCAACCGAGTAGAGTATTTCCCGGTGAACCTAAGCGCAACGGTGGGGGCTTGGGAGTGTGGGGAGCACGAACACGCACCATGTATTGAGAATGAGAGGCACTCTTAGTAAGAGACTCGTCGCCAATTGCAAGATAGACAAATATGCCTTAATACATTATAATTGTCCTCTATAACTACAATGTAAAATTAAAAACACCTCAATTATTTTATTTATTCTAGAAATAGCTAATCTTTCACTGGGGAAATGCCCGTCGCAAGTTGATGATGTCATAAATGTCTGATAAATGTCATTGATTGATTGATTGATTGAAGGCTTTATTAGAAGTTTGCATAGGAAAATGTACAGATTCATGACGGTACAATTCACTGGTACAAGGTCTACTAAAAGGAGATCCATGAAAAGACTAAGCTTATTTCAACAGGAAACCATTTAAGTATCTCATATAACATTGAATGACAGACAAATAGAACACAGTACTATGCAGTAGATATGTAAAGAAAAAGGGGGGAAAAAAGAAAAGAAAACAGTAAATCTAAACAAACAGTAAGTATATACAAGGAATATACAGTAAATCTAAACAAACAGTAAGTATATACAAGGAATATACAAGTATACAAGTAAGGAAGGGGCAGGGAGGGTAGGGTTGGGCTAGGTTTTTTACCAGTTGCGAACGGCTGCTGCCTGTAAGTGGTTTTTCAGGGCAATTTTAAAGGATGCTATCCACACTCCTTTATGGCCTTCGGTAAGGCATTCCACATTTCAGTCAGTGTGATCTATCCCATGGATCTATCCCTATGGAATTTATGGCATGCATGGGAAAATAAAAACAAACGCAATACTTCCTATGGTTAATATGAGCATCAAATCAATATTTCAAATGTGTATTGTGTTTTGTTTTTTTGCACATGCATGCCATAAAAATGACACATGACATTTATGACATCAACTTGTGACAGGCATTTCCCCTACTGAGTGAAAGATTAGCTATTTCTAGAAGAAATAAAATATTTAAGGTGTTTTTAATTTTACATTGTAGTTATAGAGGACAATTATAATGTATTAAGACATATTTGTCCTATTAGTCAGGGATCACTTTAACAACCACAATTATTCACGTGTGGCAAGATCGCGGTTCACTAGTTTTTAGTAGGCTATATAGTGTAGCCTAGGCTTAGAAGCCTTTTCAGAAGTTAATTTAATGTTTTCCACTTAATGATTTATTTTATCCTCATCTAATCTTGCGCTAATGCACGCAACTGTTTTCACGGGTTTTAAGGCCGTGTAGGCTTTTCAGAAGTTCATAATTAATGTTCTCCATTTAATGGTTTTCTTTATTGTCATCTTGCGCTAATGCACGTAACTGTTTTCGCCAGGTTTTAAGGTCTTATTTTAGTTGTTTCTCATAAGCTCGCAACCCTCCTTGCCCATCGGCCCCCACCTTTGCGCTTAGGTTCACCGGGAAATACTCGGTCGCCGTTAAACTGGGCGGTGTTGCCAGGTTTTCTCATTATAAGCGACCTTGGTCTAATTTTCCTGTAAATTCTCTAGTCGTGGGTTGCTTTTGTTTGGGCTTGTTTCGGAAGTGTAGTTGCTTATTTGGCCTTGCTTTCAACATTCTTCTAGACAATAGCTAATTGCGACCGTAGGTCGCATTTACTACCAAAACCTCCACAGGCTGTCTGTCAGTCAGTGAGTGAGTGAGTCAGTCAGTCAGTCAGTCAGTCAGTCACACTTTTGCACTGCTCATATCTCCACAACCGTTGCCCCCATCCATGCCAAATTTTGCACACACACTCCTTGACTGCCAAACTACAACCTCCAAGGACCCCCGGAGCCCCAGGGACCCCCAGGTCCCTGGGGGACCCCCAGATGTAAAAAATGACCAAATGTGCTCACACGTCACACGTCACACTTTTTCCCTGCTTATATCTCCGCACCCGTTGACCCGATCCATGCCAGATTTTACACACACACTCCTTGCCTGCCAAACTACAACCTCCAAGGACCCCCGGAGCCCCAGGGACCCCCAGGTCCCTGGGGGACCCCCAGATGTAAAAAATGACCAAATGTGCAAAAATGACCAAATGACCACCCCAACGGGGCTGCTCACGGGGAATTCCCGGGGACCACCGACTCCTGCTGCTCCAGAACTGATGCAAAAGTGGTGGCGCCCCCAGTGGAGGACCCCCTGCCACTGCAGCGCACATTAAATGCCGTAACTCGGGCTAGGAGCGTCCGGGAGAGCCGGGGCCGGTACCCGCGGAGACCCCACCCCTCATTTCTCACATGGCCCTATTCTAGCGCCACCTTCAGGCCGATTTTTAAAACACATTTTTGGACACTGCTTCTACAGTTTTTGCCCTAAAATCACGAATATCACTACACAGCATGTCTACACTCATGTCATCAACATGGATCAGGAAGATTTTGGAAAAACAAATTTTTGCCCTATTTGTGGAGATAAGCCACCTACGGTCGCTTATCTCCCGATTAGGGAGTCTTACTGGTGTAGAGTTCAAGTGGTGAAACTGTTGGGCTTGTTTTCATAGACCTGGTCGCTTGTTTCACTCACACAGAGTTTGGCAAGTTTCTCTCGTCAAAACAGCGCAGCAGGGCTATTACTAGTTTCCTTTGGACTTGATTGGCATAGGAATTGAGAGTTGAGATTGAGAATATGATATTTAGTAAAAATGTGCCACGGGAAAATGTACCTGTGGCTGTGCTGTTAAAAGTCAGCTTTGGTTATATTACAGTAGCCTACAATTATACACACTCTACTTTCTTCCCTTCCCTACCCCTATCACCCCACCGCACTGTAAATCCACAGAATGCCTAATTTGAAACAGTAGCCTATGCCCTATATGTTGTTATTTAACATTTCTGGTGCTATCGTGACATCTCCTCTCCTTCTCTTGCCTTATATTGTTGAATAGAGGGTTAGGGGGTAGGCAAATGAGTGCAGTTGGGGTTTTGAGTTATAAGGCCTGGAGCCTCTAAACTAAATCAACATAGCAAACAAATCAAATGAAAGAATGGCCCAGTATGTCTGTCACTCAACCCTAATATGGCACTTAGTCCTATTATCCCAGTCACTACAACCTACAGTATAGTTGTGGCACGTGGGAAAAACAGTGAATGCGGTTCTTCTCCTACAGGAGATAGGCCTATAGATAAATCTGGTTACCCTTCCATAAAGACATTCATTACAATTCATTATAACCAATGCACATTATATTATATGAAATACAAATTAAAAACGTACCCAGTCAATATACTGTATACTCTCACTCTCACTGCATAACCACAGGGTGTATGTGGTTAAACAACCCAGTTAAGACCTGGAGGCTCTGTGAAGCATATAGCATAGCAAACAATTAGGCCATAGTTGAAAATATGTTCACATATCAAATACCCTCCCAAAACCCATTTCCCTACCCTGACGCAGGCAATGTTCAGCATTCCCAAATTGGCAAATTCCTTTCCCATTAGCAACCTGCGCAAGTCTGTAATCAGAATATCAAGTACAACTTATTAAACTATGTCCAATATAACATCAAAACCCCCCCATTAAGTGGAATATTCCTCACCAGCTGCTATGCTGCACCACCCATGCCTGATGATGCCTCCAGGTCCAAACACTTTTTGGAGCTGTGTGAAACACAGGCTCCCTATACGTGGCTGTGTGGGTCTGTGTGTGTGTGTGTGTCTGTCTGTGTGTGTGTGTGTGTATGTAGCCTGACTTCGGCGCGTAACTAGTGCCGCACCATTTACACCACTCGCGCAATATATACATCAAAATGTGCGGCTCGGCCGGGAATGGTGTTCTATTACCTTTCGTTCCGATCCGCCTTACCATGCCGACGTAATCGGCAAAAAACTACGCTTAATTGTCCCCATTGACTTATAATGGGACAATGCAAGAAATCACTTTCAAGTATTTTTCTCTCGTAAACCATAGGAGCTACAGTTTCAAACCTCGGAGAGGAGATTCATAATGATTTTAAGAATGAATCGAAAAATAATTACATCACTCGGCCTCATGGTGACGCTATAACGGCCCACTTTACGTTTTGCCCCGTAACTCTTGAACCGTGGATTGGAAAATTAAAATTCTTTTTTCCCTGGATTCCTTGGGTCAAGACGCATCTCCCCATATAGGCCACGCCCATTTGCGCCAGGATAGATTTTCCGCCATCTTGAATTTTCTCCAAAACACACTTTTTGCTCCTTTTCCTACATATTTTCTTCAAATGTCACAAAAATCGGTACACATGATCTACACACACAAGAAAGTGTACAAGAAACTTGGATGAAACCAATGTGATTTTAGAATTGGATATAATTCAGTTAGACAGGTCAGGAGTAAACAGCGGGCAGGGTGATGTGCTACATTTATTAGGAAGGGATATCATTTTTACACTGAGTAAAAATACTAATTCAAATATTAAAAAAATATAAATCAATTAAATTAAAATCACAAAACGTATCCCCTTTTTGGCATCTGCCACTTGAATTAAGGTGACTTGATTGACATCAAAAAGGGCCTGTCAGCTTCCATAACGGCTTCAATAGGGAAACCCCCAATGCAACGCTTTTTCAAATGTTTCGTGCAAATGTCAGTACCATTACAAAGCTATATAAACATGTGCATGGCAACAAAAAAAAAGAAGAAACTACTATAAGTTACTTCCATACAGAATGGGTGGAAGATTTTCCAATTCCATGTGCATTAATCTTATACTGTAATAACGTCTGCGCCGCAAAGCCCCCTACATTTTTGAGCGGTGCAAACCGTTCCTATAGACCGCCTTTTTACCAAAATTATGATGTTACAAATGATGATGACATGAGTTAGCTAGACCAATGAAACACTTCGATTCTGTTGATCTGTCCATTATGTCATAGACACGGAGGCACCCAATTGGTTCACACTTTAGGCCATTGAATTTGAATTTCAAAATTGTATTAGATGAATATCACTGATAAGCGATAAAATAACCACACTTTTAGACAGACTGTGGCAACTAATACCAGTAAGACTCCCGAATCGGGAGATAAGCGACCGTCAGGTCACAGCGTGACCGTCAGGTCACGCTGTGGACCTAACGGTGATGTCAGTGAGTTACACGTACACGTACGTTCCTGTACAGGGCGGCTACACGAAATGTGGATAACACTATATATGGAGTGTGCCGATTCAAGGCATCTCGGTTAAGTTCTTACCGGACACCACTGCATCGGTTATCTCCATATATGGAGGGATGTGTTGGTTATCTCCATATCTGGAGATTCAACCTTCAACGATTTTGACATCTTGTTACTAATCTGTCGGTAGATAATGCCGGTCTTATATCACAGCCTCCACCTCTCACGTCATACGGGCAGCCATAGTTACACCTGGAATGTTGAATCTCCATATATGGAGATAACCTACGCATCACACAAAGTCTGACCTCACTAGCCCATACTTGGGCATGGACGACTTATATCTCCATATACGGAGATGGCCATATATGGAGATACGATGACATCACAGAGTCCACAGCTGATGATGTGGCGTGATGTCATACAATACACAAACAAGCCCTATATAAAGGGGCAATTCTCAGCAGGGAAGAGAGCATTCCCCACTAGCTGAGTATCTTATCACATCTTGGATGTGATGATAAGCTATAAGCTTAGTTGATCCTGGCGATAAGGTCTGAGTCGAGGAATGCTCTCTTCCCTGGTGAGAATTGCCCCTTTATATAGGGCTTGTTTGTGTATTGTATGACACTCTGCTCATATCTCCGCATCAGTATGACATCACACTGCTGACATCACTCTGACATCACAGAGTCCACAGCTGATATCACTCTGACATCACAGAGTCCACAGCTGAAGATGTGGCGTGATGTCATACTGATGCGGAGATATGAGCAGGGCAAAAGTGTGACGTCACACGTGTCACGTCACACGTGTGACTCAGGGACGGACTCAGGGACGGACGGACGGACGGCCGGTGGAGGTTTTCATACTAAACTGCGACCTGACGGTCGCAACAAGTTTAAAATACAAATAAACAGCTTTTGAAAAAAAATTATGATGTCACTAACGATGATAACATGAGTTAACTAGACCAATGAAACACTTCGATTCTGTTCATTTGTCCATGATTTCATAGGCACAGAGGCACCTGATTGGTTCACCCTGATTTAGAACGCATTTAGGCCGCAGAAAATACGTCATAAAAAAGCGATGTCATAGACACGGAGGCACCCGATTGGTTCACCCTTTAGGCCATTGAATTGGTTGATGAACAGATCTTGACAAACTAAAATATTCATCTTCTGGCCTCTGTCGTTCTGTACCATCTTGAAGAAGGATCGTTTCTTCTAGAACATCCTGACTCAAGGTCTGTGGTTCTGGAATCTCCTCGACAAGGGTCTGTGGTTCTTTTGTCTTCTTGCCCAGGGTCTGTGTTTACGGAGCCTGCTGGTCCATGCTCTTCGAGCACTTACAGAAGGTCTTCTTGAAAGATTCAGTCAAGTCAGTGGTCTTGAACATAGCTGCCAGCTGTTCTACTACTTGGCCCTCGCCCTCTGAGTAGTCTTTGGCGGTCCTAGACTAAGGCCTTGGCTGGTGATCTCATGGGCCTCATCAGGATGTGGTAGAAGTGTTTGACAGGGTGAAAGAGAATTTTGATTTTGCCCACTCCACGCTCCTTCCACTGATTCATGTCCTGCGATACAGCTTGGTCCGATCTTTGAAGAGGATCTCCTCATCCTCCTCACCAGACTTGGTCTCCTCCCTTTGCAGTGACATAACAGGTTCAAAAGAGATGTCTACATTACTGGATGTTTACTCTTTGTCACTGCCCTCTTCCTCTCCGCCATGCTTTGGTGCTGGTTGTGCTGAAGCGCCAAAGACTATATCCGGGGCTTGCTTTCCAATTGCAAAGTTTCCATCACCACATACATAAGCCGGTTTTCCATACCACTTTTTAGCCCGACACTACACGACACGGCACCGCATTTTTTATGTAGGTTTTCCACTACAGTACCCCCCCCCCCCCCCCCCCTCCTCCCCTCCGCTCCCGAAAGAAATCAACGCCCCTTTCAGCATACGGATACTCGGTTAGGATCTTCTCGGTCTGTAAACACAACGGAGATGCTAACTTGCGCTAATTATTTTTTAGAGATGTGGCGGACAATGTTTTAGATGCCACACACTCACACAGGTCTTCATCAAGTCTTTACAACTATAGCGACGACTAACGTCGGGGTGAACATAGTCAAATAATAACTTTATTGGCCAAACTACACAAAGAAGAGTAGAGGCTAGTTGCGCTAGCATACATGCTAAGCTACAGTACAGTACATGTAGGCTACTGTAGATTCTTTTCCCCATTCAACACAGAGATGTGGTGGACAATGTTTTAGATGCCACACGCTCACACAGGTCTTCATCAAGTCTTTACAACTATAGCGACGACTAACGTCAGGATGTTCATGGTCAAATAATAACTTCATTGGCCAAACTACACAAAGAAGTAAGCTAATGTAGAGGCTATGCTAGCGCAGCAACAGTACAGTACAGTACATGTAGGCTACTGTAGATTCGTTCCCCCATTCAACACATGCAGTTACAAATACAAACAGGAGACATCTCACCGAGATCTATATAAAATAACGGATTGCCGACGCATTTGCCGTTGATAATTGCGACTCGCGACGATATAGCCTATGTCCACTGTTTGTGTTGGTTAATGTTCTTGGTGCTTCGTGGTATCTCAACTGCAGGGCTGGGGAACACAATTCTGCCTAATCGTCCTCTTTATAAACAGATATATAAAACAAACAGGCTTTGCTTTTATATTTGATTTGCAGCCGTGACTGCATACTAAAATCTGTCTCAAGCTGTTGTGTTGAAAGACACAGCTCAGCAGTGAGACTCTGTCTCTGACCAATCAGTATCAGCAGCGTGTATATGTCACTGATTTGGCCTCACTTAGCCCAGGCCGGACCACCTCAAGAGTGGAGCCGCTTTAGTACCCTGTTAAGTACCACTTTCACACCACTCTACCCAGTTCCTTGTAGTGGAAAACCTGACACAAGTGAGCGGTGTGGTGTGGAGTGGTGTGGAGTTGGGCCTGTGGAAAACCGGCTATAGTGGCTTCCAAATGTGAAGACAAGGGTCTTGAGAAGGAGCGGCAGTAGTAGTGTTGTAAGTGATGGAGTCAGGTTCAGAGGTCTTTTTAGTTTATGGGAGCGCTGCTAATAAGGACCACATTCTGGGCCTCTGTGGACTGCTCTTGGGGTGTGGAAGACTCTCTTACAGTCTCCTGCTGCGAGGTCTGTGGTTCCAGAACATATTGTTTGAGGCCTGCTCTTTTGGAGCCTCCTGACCCAGGTCATGTTGCTCTGGATCCTCCTCACCCATGCTCTTCTGTGGTTCTATAACATCCTGACTCAAGGCCTGTGGTTCTGGAACCTCCACCAGGGCCATTGGTTTTGGAGTCTCTTGGCCCACAGGCTGTGGTTCTGTGCCTTCTTGAAGAAGGATCTGTGGTTCTAGAACATCCTGACCCAAGTCCTGTGGTTCTGGAACCTCCTCGACCAGGGTCTGTGGTTCTTTTGTCTCCTAGCCCAGAGTCTGTGGTTCCGGGAGCCTGCTGGCCCATGCTCCTCTGGCACTTACAGAAGGTCTTCCTGAAAGATTCAGCCAGGTCTTTTGGGTCTGGGTCCCTCCAACATTGAATGGCTTAATAACTCTTAACTTTTAATCGTATCTATTATTTATGTTGTGAATGATGTCACACTTATGTCATAGCTTCTAATATAATATTTTGAAGGCTTTATTAAATGTGTTTCTCAATATATACACCATATTCAACACACACACATATATTAACCACATTTATATGTAATGTGTGTAATAATAAATATATTATTTAATATCTTCAATTTAAAAGGGAAAAGAATTTATGATTATTTAAAGAAAATGCTTGAAAATCGAAGTCCACAATATATCATACTCCCTAAATATTTTTGCACCGCTCACTTCGCACGGGTGAACCTGTGTGTGTGTGTGTGTGTGTGTGTGTGTGTGGGGGGGGGGGGGGGGGGGGGGGGGGGGTCGCTAGATCTTGTTGAGCAGGTAATTTTCAAAGTAGATCTCTGTGAGATATGCTGTGAGAGCCCAAACATTAAAGGGATATTTCACTTTAAAAAAAAACTTTTGGTAATTTTATCATCTAATCAGGCTTTTATGAATAACCTTGAACTGAATATTTAGATATTTGATGTAAATGTTACCAGGCCCTCCAGGCCCAGGGCTTCTCCCCACACACACCCATTGTAACTTCAAACTTCATTTTAACCATGATAGATTCATTAAACAATCATTATTTTTTTCTGGTGACTCATACTACCCTCCTAATACGTGAACAGGCCGTGCCTTTTCGATAACCTTTTTCATTTATTTTTATTAATTATTTTTCATTTTTTGTATGAGTCACCAGAAAACATAATGGGTGTTTTTAATGAATCTATCATGGTTAAAATGAGAGTTTGAAGTTACAATTGGTGTGTATGTGGAGAGAGGCCCTTCCACTGCTCCCTGTTGAAAGTGGAATATCCCTTAAACAGGGAGTGACCGGGGTGGAAAATGTCCTTTAAAATGTTCTCTATTTTTTTGTGACAGCGGGACCTGTGTAGTTCTTCCAGTGTGGGGAGAGGGCAGCCAACGATTTTCTGTGCTGTGTTAATGACCCTCTGGACCCTTAACCTCTGAGCTGCTGTGCATGCAGCTGGTGTACCACACATACCGGTATACAGTATGTTAAAATGTTCTGTATAGAGCACAGATAAAAGGACACTAGCAGTCTCTGGGAGATGTTATTACCCTGTATTGAAGACCAATACCAGGCTGTCGGTCTGTTATGTACCGTCAATCCCCAAGGAGCCATTCATTATCCCGATTATTTATTACCCAGCTACTAAATAAAATGGATAATTTGAATCAAAACTAAAAACAAAACAAAGTATTTCCTTGTTTACAGACGGCTGAAAGAAAGTACCTACCCTCAATGACCAAACCGTGTCGCACTGGGCGTCCCGCCGTCCCCCCCAGTGAAACACGGTCTGGTCATTGAGGGTAGGCAAGTTCTATGGTAAGTGCTAAGGGCTAAGGTGGAGTCTGAAGAGGTGATTTTTCAGACTACGGCGGAATCTAGGGAGTGAGTCTGCAGTTCTAACTGCAATGTGGCGTTCATTCCACAGTTTGGGGGCCAGGAGGGCCAGGAGTCTGGTACGAGTGGAACGTTGTCCTGGGTGTTTTAGCGAAGGTTTTGTCAGCTTCCCAGATTTAGCTGATCTGAGTGAATACCTTTGGCTGCTTTGAAGGCCAGCATCAGTGACAGTGTTGTACTCTGATGTCATCCCTATGTTTCCATTGGGCTGCCATGTTTTAAAAGTGGTCAGATGGGCGGGCTGCGTATCACTTCAGGTTTTTCAGTATGACCCTAGACCAGAAGATATTGGGAGCCACTGATCTACACACATGACTACACACTATACAGTCCCTTCTAATACACTCACCAATGAAGAAGGCACTGATAGTGGCAGGGGTTGCTACCAGCTGGTCCAGGACAACCTTCCCAGATATCTTCTTGATCCCACCGCCTGGCATCATCTTCTCCAGACCCTTCAGCCAGTGGTAGTTGAAGTTTGCATGGAAGCAGAAGCCCACCAGTGCTACTCTAGCGGTCTGGGACCAGTCTAATATCAGCTGTGCTACCGAGCTGTGCCGAGTCCACCTCGGCGGTTCTCCCTCCCAGCATGCTCTGTCTGCTGTATGAGTTCAGCGGAGGCAAAAAGACTGGTGTACCCCACCACGTTGCTGATGTAGGGATGAGCTTTGAACAGTGCCCACACACGCTTCATGTTGTCACTGCTGTCCAAAAAGAAAACACATCATTACTATCACTACCACTAGTTGATTACTATGTGTCAGATTAGTATATGAACAGTCACAGCTTGTCCGTAAGTATGTATCTCTGTCACGCCTGACACTGTGGTTCAATGGGTTTGTCGCTCAGACATCATGCTCTGACGTTACTGTGATGTCAGGGGAACCACTCCCTTAACAGAATGGGTTTGCGCTCTGACATCACACTCTGGCTTCACTGTGATGTCACACTAACAGAAACCTGTTTATGCCCATATATGGAGATCCTTGATGTCATCACTATTAAGCTCATATCTAACAGGACTTCATATGGGAATGCCCATATATGGAGGGCAAATCAGCCACATACCACACTAACAGAATCCATATATGGCCAAGACAAATGGCCAAGACAGTCCATATCTGTGTGGCTGGTTCTACAGACATGTATCTCCATGTATGGGCATAAAAGGGTATGATGTCAGATATGTCATAGACATAGGACTTTCACATAACAAATAATAACTGATTAATCTGATGCCATCAGGCAGAAGGTATAGATCGATAAAGTCAGGAACAAGCAGGTTTAGTAACAGCTTCTATCCTGCAGCAATAGTTACACTGAATGCTGCTAAGAAACTTTGATCTGATTCATGTTTGATGGTGCTGTTTGGGTTTAAGTGCTTAACCTTGTGCAATAACAGCTGCTTTTATTTACATGTTTTGTCTGTGCTGTGCATATTAATGCAATAGGGGTTGTGAAAAGATGGGAAGTATGGTTTCTGTGTAGGTTTTTTTGTTGAATTGTTTTAGCTTTTTGAAGCGGTGAAAGCCGTTTCCAAGGTGTGGCTTTGTCTGCCCCGTACATGTCCTGTGCATGCAGAATTGAGGATTGGTCAAGCTTCACATGACAATTTGGCCCTCCAGACAAAATCATTAATTCATTCAGAATTCATAAAAATATAGAACTAAAGCACATAGAAAGTATAGATCTAGAACACAGAATGTATAGCTCAACCAAAATGTGCTAGAAAAGACTAAGCTTATTACCATAGGAAACCATTGAAGTATCTCATACAACATTGTATGACAGACGGATAGAACACAGTACTATGCAGTAGATATAGTCAGGAAAAAAGGGGAAAACAATTTAAAAAGAAAAAAAGAAAAACAAACAGTTGGTAAATACAGTAGGTAAATACAAGAGTGGTCAGGGGAGGATAGGGCTGGGCTATGTTTGTTTTTACCAGTTGTGAACGGCTGCTGCCAGTAAGTGTTTTTTCAGGGCGATTTTAAAGGATGCTAGTGATCCTCACTCCTTTAAGCCCTTCGATAAGGCGTTCCACATTTTTGTGGAGAACGGGTTTGACCCTTTCTTTGAGTTGACTCTGGGTTGGACGTGATCTGTGGCGCTGCCTCTGATGTTGTAATTATGGACATCCTTAATTTATAAAGTATTTTGCCAGGTACATGGGTATCTTAGTGGTGTAGTGTATCTTGTACACCAGGCCCATTGCAAGTTGCTGTACTCTGTCATCTACTCTGAGCCACCACACACACACACACACGCACGCACACGCACGCACCCACACACACACACACACACACACGCACACACGCACACACATGCACACAAGCGTGCACATGAGGAGAGGAATGGGGATAAAAAAAACATGGATTTATTTTTATTTTCAATTCTAATGTAAGATCTCTGATGTGTTCATAAAGCTTTAATACGATCTTGGATGAGCTGCAAGTGCAGTCTTGTTCTCATGGGAAAACTAAAGTTAAATAAGGTTTGGGATTAATCATGCAAAAGCTGCCGTTGAGCCCGTGAATATATTACAAACTAATGATAAGAGAGGATAGGCAATATACTGTACAGCAGTACTGAGCAGGTTATTGCTAATTGGTCAATAGGCCTATAGTGGAGCTGGGTATATGTGCCACAACCTCTTCCATCATGTAGAGTGAAATTATTTAACAAAAATCTTTGCTTCTGGGGGTCCCTGGAACAAAATATTTTGCGATGGGGGTCCATGGCCAAATACATATCATTTTGGGAGTCCTTGACATGACAAAGTTTGAGAACCAGTGCCACTGATAGCATGTAGCAACTTAAGTTATTCTTTTTTTTCTTCAGAAACTGTTAGGATTTAGAAGACATTAATTTTGTAGAATGTGCCTATCAGTGGTTAAGGACCCCCAAAATATTTATTTGGCCCCCATCTCAAAATATGTTGTTCCGCGGATGGACCCCCATCGCAAAATATTTTATTCCAGGGACCCCCAGAAGCAAAGATTTGAGTTAAAGATGTCCACTCTAAATTTTGGACTACTCTATTCTGCATCTAGACTCGTTGGGAAACGTGCGGTCGCCTCAGTAGAGCCCCGCCTCCAGCTGCTCCGTGCAAAGACGCACATGCACCCTCCAGGACCACTGGGTGAGTAGGTGGAATGAGAACATAAAAAAGAACACCTACAGTATGAAATATCTGGTATGATGATTTATTCGTTTTTGCCAATCATATACGGTATAGTCCTGTATATTGCTACAAATGTGTTGTGTAATTTAAAAAGGCAACCATTTGATCAAAATATATTCCTGCATTACTTTACAGTCAGTTATTACAAAATACATTTTAACGGTTAATGTTAATGCCATATGTTATCGGTAATGTCAGCTACTGTAACATACAACAATACTTTTGTACATGAAGTGAAGTACTGTATGATAGCCACTATTTTATAGGCTATTCTTTCAATGTTCTTATGCTCTATTGTAGATACATGAATTATCTGAAATAGTTGACATCTAACCTTGCATGCCGGTCAAAATAACACATTTCCCCACAAAATGCCATAATTGTAGACAAGGAAAAAGTTCCAACCTTGATAAAAAACAAAGTTTTGATTGATTGATTGAAGACTTTATTAGAAGTTTGCATAGGAAAAGATACAGTTTCATGACGGTACAGTTCACTGGTACAAGGTCTACTAAAAGGAGATCCATGAAAAGACTAAGCTTATTTCCACAGGAAACCATTTAAGTATCTCATATCTAACATATAATTTTCCGAATGTCTGTCTGAGTGTCTGTCTGTCTGTCTGTCTGTCTGAGTGTCTGTCTGTCTGAGTGAGTGAGTGTCTGTCACAGCGTTTCTCCTCAGTGGCTGGAGCAATTGATCAGAAATCGCATCACCGCATATGAACACACCTGACATAACTGTGAAGCCCGTTTGTCACTTTCACAAATCATATGCTGTATATTAGCATTTTTATGGTGTATCTACTATCTATTCTGCATCTAGCATGAGGCATATCTATTCTGCATCTAGCATGGGGCAACATGTTTAACCAGCTGTGTGTGTGTGTGTGTGTGTGTGTGTGTGTGTGTGTGTGTGTGTGTGTGTGTGTGTGTGTGTGTGTGTGTGTGTGTGGGGGGGGGGGGGGGGGGGGGGGGGGGGGGTGTTACAGATGTTGTCATGTAGATCGGTACACAGTATCTCTGTAGCCTTTAAACGAAACGGGTATTTCTTACATTGATGCTCCTACATATTATCATGCAAGCACCAGAAAGTTACTTTCCATCCCTCATATACTGTGTGCACAGTGCACAGTGCACACCCCATAACCCACACACTGCACATCATTTCGGAGCTCATATCTTTGAACGGGTAAGGACTAGTAACATTGAATGACAGACGAATAGAACACAGTACTATGCAGTAGATATGTAAAGAAAAGAAAAATGAGAGAACAAAAAAAAAGAGTCTAAACAGTAAGTAAGTAAGTATATACAAAGAAGGGGCAGGGGAGGGTAGGGTTGGGCTAGGTTAGTTTTTTTACCAGTTGCGAGCGGCTGCTGCCTGTAAGTGTTTTTTCAGGGCAATTTAAAGGATGCTAGTGATCCACACTCCTTTATGGCCTTCAGTAAGGCTTTCCACATTTTGGTGGTATAGCAGAAAAAAGAGTTTGACCCTTTGTTGGTTTTGACTCTGGGTTGAAAGTGATCTGTGGCGCTGCCTCTGGTGTTGTAATTATGGACATCCTTAATGTTTATAAAGTATTTTGACAGGTACTTGGGTATCATAGTGGTGTAGTGTATCTTGTACACCAGGCCCATTGCAAGTTGCTGTACTCTGTCATCTACTCTGAGCCACCCCACTCTTAACTGGTGAGTAGCGGTGAGGTGAGTCTGATAGGGAAGGTTAAGCAGGACCCTAATTAGTTTATTTTGGGCTGTTTGGAGTTTAGTTTTCAGGGCTTGTGGGGTGTCACGATACCATACGTGGACTCCGTAGTCAAAGAGGGGCTGGATTATTGCACCAGCTATGGTCTTCAGTGTGTTGAAATTGACCATTGGGGCGATCCTCTGTAGGAAACAAGTTTGTTGGTTGATTTTATTTATTACTTTAGAAGTAATCTTTTCACTGGAAAGATTAGCTTCAAGGATACATCCTAAGCAAGAGATTTTGTTTTTTCGTGTTATGACCTTGTCACCCACTTTGATTGTGAAGTTATCGACTTCAGTATGCTAGTCTGTAGGCTAGTCTGTAGGCCTATGTTTAAAAAAAAGTAGGCCTATAAACATTTAGTTTGGTGTTGGGTTTTTGGTCACTTTGCCTATGTTTAGGTTGATGAGGTCATTCCCTGGTACAAAATGAAGGGAAAGACACACTTAACCAATGATATGGAATGAATAGAACCACCGCTATCAAACATATAATTTTCCGAATGTCTGTCTGAGTGTCTGTCTGAGTGTCTGTCTGAGTGTCTGTCTGTCTGTCTGTCTGTCTGTCTGTCTGTCTGTCTGTCTGTCTGTCTGAGTGAGTGAGTGTCTGTCACAGCGTTTCTCCTCAGTGGCTGGAGCAATTGATCTGAAATCGCATCACCATTAGCATATGAACACACCTGACATAACTGTGAAGCCTGTTTGTCACTTTCACAAATCATATGCTGTATATTAGCATTTTTATGGTGTATCTATATCTATTCTGCATCTAGCTTGAGGCATGTCTATTCTGCATCTAGCATGAGGGAACATGTTTAACCAGCTGTGTGTGTGTGTGTGTGTGTGTGTGTGTGTGTGTGTGTGTGTGTGTGTGTGTGTGTGTGTGTGTGTGTGTGTGTGTGTGTGTGTGTGTGCGTGCAGGCGGGCTGGGGGTTGGTTGTCTGGCCCTGTTACAGATTTTGTCCAAAAATCATGCAGATCGGTACACAGTATCTCTATAGCCATTAAACGAAACGGGTATTTCTTACATTGATGCTCCTACATATTATCATGCAAGCACCAGTTAAAGTTACTTTCCATCCCTCATATACTGTGTGCACAGTGCACATCCCATAACCCACACACTGCACATCATTTCGGAGCTCATATCTTTGAACGGGTAAGGGCTAGTAAATATTAAACTGTGTTTCTTTGAAAGGCACACATTAAAGTCGTTATTGTGTTTATGTGTGTTTAGGTATATATGTTACAGGATGTTTGGGTAACGCAGGACGTTCATTGTAAGAGCGCTTGTTTTGTCGTTCACCACACACTAATCACCACCAGGTGGCGACGACAGCCATTCACTCGCATTCACTAGTGAAGGCGCTGACGTCACTCGTTTGCGACTGTATTTACTAGCCTAGCCTAGCCTAGCCTAGCCTAGCCTAGCCTAGCTTAGCCATTAGCTCCATTGTAGTCACTTGGACAGGGTGTTTATCGTGGGCTTGCCCAGGCCTTACGGCCTGGGCATAAATATAACTATTGCATTCACCACGGCTTCGTAACTCGCGCGCCGCTTGCAATGTCGTGGACAATCGAGCGGGCGCGGCTCCGCCTGGAGGATGTTGCTGTGGGCGACCGCTTGTTCCGCCCCGTGCTGCACACCGAGTGCTCCGTTTCTCGACCGTCCTGTTTCTCTAACAAACCGTGACATATATACTAATGTGTATGTATATGTATGTATACAGAATATGTGTGTACTGTATGTATGTATGTATGTATGTATGGACTGTATGGCAGACAATTGTACATGTCCCTCTGATCCGAGTCCCAAGCGATTAGAAGTCATTTGGTCCAAGTCTCAAGTTTTTCTTTTGTGGGCAAGTCAAGTCAAGTTGAGTCACAAGGTTATGTCAAGTCGAGTCGAGTCATGCACAAGGTTGTCAAGTCGAGTCTAGTCGAGTCACAAGGTTGTCAAGTCAAGTCGAGTCAAGTCACAAGGTTGTCAAGTCGAGTCGAGTAAGTCACAAGCTTTTAAAGTCGAGTCACAGGTTATATCTCAGGTTTATATCTTGTTTTTATATTCGAGGTAGCTACTGTACCTTTACAAAGGCAAACAAAATTATGATCAGTGCAAACAAAGTGCAAATGTAAGCTAAACAGCTCAGAACAGGTGCTTAAATACAAACATAACTCAAATAAATGACCATCCATTTAAGGTATTCATCTTTTGTCAAGAATAAGATGTTTGCATGGACAGTCACTCCACCATGAGTATTATTTTGTCAGACATTTCTAAAGAGATATCAAAATATTTTAAAGATAAGAGTTATAAAAGAAACTAGAAAATATTGTTCCTTCGAAACAATTGTGTGCTCGCTTCAAGCCAAAAACAATGGCTATAAAAGTACAATGTCAAGATCGCAGCCAGTGCTCTCTTTGACATTACTGACACAATCGAACGCTGCATGCATGATTTGAGGCATTTTGTTCCAAAAATGTGTTATGCAAAAGTTGACCCGCTGGTGGCGCTATAACAGGCCAATGTGAGAAGGGTGGCATCTGTTCCTTGACCTAGTGTATCTACGCCCCGATGGCAAGAGGTCAAAGTAACGATACAGAGGATGATCAGTGTCATTTGTTATTGACAGTGCTAAGCGTGTGATGGCTTTACTCCGCAAGTGTGGGTGTGGGAAGTCCGATGATCTTGGACGCAATACGGGTAATACAGTAAAGTTTGTTTCTGTTAGGCATTGGCAGTATAGTGAAGAAACATGCTGAGCAATACAACAGAATAGGTTGAATAATACTTTTGTATAGTAACTAGAATATCGCCCGCCTTTGGCGGGCGAATCCTAGAGTTCGCACGCTTCGCGTGCTCACATGCTCACAAACTGCTCCAAGCCATGTTGCCCACAAAAAGCACTGTTTCTTCATGTATTTTGAGTGTGTGTGTGGTGTGTGTGTGTGTGTGTGTGTGTGTGTGTGTGTGTGTGTGTGTGTGTGTGTGTGTGCGTGTGTGCGTGTGTGCGTGTGTGTGTGTGTGTGTGTGTGCCCCTGTGCAGCTGACCCCTCTCTCTCTCTCTCTCTCTCCCCCTGTGCAGCTGAACCCCCCCCCCCCCCTTCCCTCTTGTAACCTGAGACTCTCTCTCTCTCTCTCTCTCTCTCTCTCTCTTGCTCTCTAGCGAATGAGCGGACGGCATAGGGTTGTGGGCGGTATTCCTTACGTCCTGACGACTACCTATGCGACTACCTATGAGTTGAAGTCGATGTAAAGGGGGCGTGAATGGGCTTGGAAGTGGGATGCGGCAATAGGAGGAATGTAATAATAGATAACAGAAGATGGGGGGGCAACAGACAGTGATCTTAATTTACGGATTACATGAAGTCTTTGCTGAAAACGTTTATGGATAGATGTGATGTGTTGATCAAACCTAAGTTTATTGTCCACAGTAAGTCCAAGATATGTGAAGCTGTCAACCTGTTCTACTGTTTTACCATGAATGAGGATTGGGTTAAGTCCAGAGTGGGTCGTTTGAAAAACCAGCTCTTTTGTTTTGTCCACGTTCAACTCTAGGTAGTTGTCAGTGCACCACTGTGTAAAATGAGAGATGGTGTTATGGAAGTCCGTAATAGAGTTATTGTCGTGAAGCAGTCCGAGAATGGCAGTGTCATCAGAGTATTTCAAGTAGGTGATATTGGAGGGTAAGGGGCTGGTACAGTCATTTGTGTATAATGTGTAGAGGAAGGGGCTGAGGACACAGCCCTGCGGGGCTCCTGTGTTGGTGATGACTGTTGATGAAAATGATGAACCTACTTTAAAGGAGTAGTTCACCCCCAAAATGACTTTTTTTCTATTGATTAGTCACGCCATGGAGAGTAGAGTTCAATAATATTTTTTGGTTTTAGTCACATTCCTAAGACAAAAATTTGATTCGAGTAAATTTACCCCCATTGATTCCGGATGGTGACCCGTTTCGAAACGGGTCACCATCCGGAATGAATGGGGGTAAATTTATTGTTATCACATTTTTGTGACAAAAAACAAAAAATAGTATTGAACTCTACTCTCCATGGCGTGACTAATCAATAGAAAAAAAGTCATTTTGGGGGTGAACTACTCCTTTAACTACCTGTGGTCTATTACTGAGAAAGTTGTGAATCCAGTGGATGAGGAGTGGGGGAATGCTGAGGTTGTGCAGTTTCTTAATCATGTTTGCACTTTCGAAGGCTTCCTACAGCGCCACCATTTGGCCGATTGCTGTAAAAAGTAATAGCACACGTCGCCACAGTAAGCTGAACACATTGATGTTTTTATTTTCATTTTCTCACTAAGTATGTAGGAGTTTGTATTGTATATGTGGTTTTGTGTGTCTTTGAAAAAAGGAAAACATATTGTTTAAAAAAAAAAAAAAAAAAAGTATGTAGGAGTTGAAAGGTGCCAAAGTTTTGAGGAGAACTTTATCAAAACCTCCACCGGCTGTCCGTCCGTCAGTCAGTCAGTCAGTCAGTCAGTCAGTCAGTCAGTCATTCAGTCACACGTCACACGTCACACTTGCTCATATCTCCGCAACCGTTGCCCCGATCCATGCCAAATTTTGCACACACACTCCTTGCCTGCCAATCAATTCTCACATGGCCCTCTTCTAGCGCCACCATGAGGCAGATTCTTGCAAAACACATTTTTGGACACTGCTCCTACAATTTTTGCCCTAAAATCACACAAATCGGTACACAGTATGTCTACACTCATCTCGTCAACATGGATCTGTCCCATTTAGCGCCAACTTCAGGCCGATTTTTTTAAACAATTTTTTGGACACTACTCCTACAGATTTCGCCCTAAAATCACGCAAATTGCTACACAGTATGTCTACACTCATATCATCCACATGGATCTGTCCCATTTAGCGCCACCTTCAGGCCGATTTTTTAAAACACATTTTTGGCCACTACTCCTACAGATTTTGCCCTAAAATCACGCAAATCGCTACACAGTATGTCTACACTCATGTCATCAACATGGATCTGTCCCATATAGCGCCACCATCAGACCGATTTTTTCAAACACATTTTTTGGACACTGCTCCTACAGATTTTGCCCTAAAATCACGCAAATTGGTACACAGTATGTCTACAATCATGTCATCAACATGGATCTGTCCCAAATAGCGCCACCATCAGGCCCATTTTTTCAAACACATTTTTGGACACTGCTCCTACACATTTTGGCCTAAAATCACCCTGCGACCTGACGGTCGCTTATCTCCCGATTAGGGAGTCTTACTGGTCTGACTGACTGACTGCCTAGTATAGAAACTAGAAAATATTGTTCCTTCGAAACAATTGTGGGCTCGCTTCAAGCCAAAAACCAATGGCTATAAAAGTACAAAATGTCAAGTTCGCAGCCAGTGCTCTCTTTGATGTTACTGACACAATTGGACGCTGCATGCGTGATTTGAGCCATTTTCTTCCAAAAATGTGTAAAAGTTGACCCGCTGGTGGCGCTATAACAGGTCAATGTGAGAAGGGTGGCATCTGTTCCTTGACTTAGTGGGAATGTGCTTGCAAGATTTCACGCACATCGCAGGCTGTGTTCATGATTTGAGGTGTTTTTGTCCACTTTATCGCTGCTTGCAGCTATATTTAGTGGCCAAAGCCACGAAGTGGCAAAAAGCCACTCTTTAATATTGGACTTCATCATTATTCTTCCGCCACCTTTTCTCTAGCGGCTAGACCGTGCAGTCGCTTTTTACAAAACTCTGCAGTATGGCAGCTATAGAGGACTATGCCAAACGGCTAAAACGCAAAGCTCGCAACAATCGGCCAAAGGGTGGCGCTGTAGGAAGCCTTTGAAAAATGCCAACTTTGAACAGGTATAGCTCATGCCCTGTTTCAGGTACAGCAATGAAACCTGTAGACAATTATGCACGTGTTTCCTAAACCCACCAGGCTTGAGTTACGACCCGCCTCGCGGAAACTTCTCTCTCAATAATCATATCAAGTATGAAAGTGCATATAGTGCTCTTACCTACTACCTACTGATCCATTACAATAATAGACGCAGCATAATATGCCCAAAGCCATATCCAAACTATACCAATTTAACTGATAATCAGTAAGAGTTTTTATTTTGAGCACAGTAGTGACAAATTAATAGCTTTCTCAGTACGTTTTTCTCTTTAGCAAAGTTACAAGTTTTCCCTTTTTTAAGCACAGTACAAAGTACATTTTTAGAACGGTTTATTTTGAGCACTGTATTGACAAATTAATAGCTGTGCATTGTGCAAATGCAGGCTTTTCTCAGTACAAGATTGTCTTCATGCCTTTACTAAGTCTGGCTTTATACACCCTCCATGTGTCCGGCAAGGATTTCAGCCACTGCTAGAAGTTCTTGCGTTTCCGCGAGGCGGGTCTTAACTCAAGCCTGGTGGGTTTAGGAAACACGCGTCTCCTCATGCCGAACAACTTTTACATTCTGACTTTTGACCTCTGACCTTTACTTCTCCCACCATTTTGAATTATATGAAAAACAGTCCAAATCTATCTCCTCCTGGGATTTTCGCGTCATGAACTTTGGATCAATGCGGTCAGATCTATCTCAGCAGACTTTTTTAAGTGAAACATTATCAAACATATAATTTTCAGAATGTCTGTCTGTCTGAGTGAGTGAGTGAGTGTCTGTCTGTCTGTCTGTCTGTCTGTCTGAGTGAGTGTCTGTCTGTCACAGCTTTTCTCCTCAGTGGCTGGAGCAATTGATCTGAAATCGCATCACCAATAGCATATGAACACACCTGACATAACTGTGAAGCCCGTTTGTCACTTTCACAAATCATATGCTGTATATTAGCATTTTTATGGTGTATCTATATCTATTCTGCATCTAGCTTGAGGCATATCTATTCTGCATCTAGCATGAGGCAACATGTTTAACCAGCTATGTGTGTGTGTGTGTGTGTGTGTGTGTGTGTGTGTGTGTGTGTGTGTGTGTGTGTGTGTGTGTGTGTGTGTGTGTGTGTGTGTGTGTGCGTGCGTGCGTGTGCGTGTGTATGTGTCCAAAAATCATGCAGATCGGTACACAGTATCTCTGTAGCCATTAAACGAAACGGGTATTTCTTACATTGATGCTCCTACATATTATCATGCAAGCACCAGTTAAAGTTACTTTCCAAACCTCATACTGTGTGCACACTGCACAGTGCACATCCCATAACCCACACACTGCACATCATTTCGGAGCTCATATCTTTTAACGGGTAAGGGCTAGTTTTTTAATAATTCACTGAATATTGCAGTTTCATGCAAATTATTCTTCTGCCTCTAAATCATACATGCAAAGTTACACGTTCATGGCATTTGGCAAATATGTAGAGGGTTAGTCCAAATATCACTGAAAGCAATCTTAGTCTAATTGGCCAAAGGGGGGCGCTATACAAAGTGTTTGAAAACTCAAACTTTAAAGGGGCATAAGTCATGCATCGTTTCGTTTGAAGACAAGCGTGCCTTGACTCAAGTGGAAGGCGCTATAACATGAGAAGGGTGGCATCTGTTCCTTGACCTAGTGGGAATTTCACGGACATCGCAGGCTGTGTTCATGATTTGAGGTGTTTTTGGCCACTTTATCGCTGCTTGCAGCTATATTTATTATTATTAATATTATTTCAAAAAATTGTGCACTTCATAGGCATGTTAGATAAAGGTCATTAGATTGCGTGCAGAATGTTTCATGCAAATTGCTCGAAAATCCCAGGCTAAAAACGGGTTTAAGCATTTTACAAACTGCTCAAAATTATATGGCGCCCCCCTTTGGCTTTCTTAAAACGAAACGAGGCATGACTTATGCCCCTTTAAAGTTTGAGTTTTCAAACACTTCATATAGCGCCCCCCTTTGGCCGATTGGAATAAGATTGGTTTCAGTGATATTTGGATTAACCCTGTACATCTTTGCAAAATGCCATGAACATGTCAATTTGCATGTATGATTTAGAGGCAGAAGAATAATTTGCATAAAACCGCAATATTCATTGAATTATTACAAAATTATGTTTCACTTTAAAAGAAATCCGACGAGACAGTTTGACCGTATTGGTCCAAAGTTCATGTGAAAAATAAAATTGTGCACTTATGCAAAAATCCCAGGAGGAGATACAGTTTTTCATATAATTCAAATTGATGGGAGAACTTAAGGTCAAAGGTCAAAAGTCAGAGCGTCAAAGTTGTTCGGCATGAGGAGACGCATACGTGTGTACAGGTTTCATGGCTGTACCTCAAACAGAGCATGCTATACCTGTTCAAAGTTTGCACTTTCGAAGGCTTCCTACACCGCCACCATTTGGCCGATTGCTGTAAAAAGTAATAGCACACGTCGCCGCAGTAAACTGAACACATTGATGTTTTTATTTTCATTTTCTGTCTAAGTATGTAGGAGTAGAAAGGTGCCCAAGTTTTGAGGAGAACTTGATATGCCTGCCTAGTATAGAAACTAGAATTGACAGAGTCAATTTTTACAAGTGTGCCTGCAGCTCGCTAAATGTGCAACCTTGTGCAGCGGTTTGGACTGTGAGACCATCCACCAAGTCGCCTGTGTTTCGTTTTGAGAGGGTCGTTCCCCCTGAAAAATGCGTTCTGGCACAAAACGGTTCCGTTTTGTTTTGCGCGTTTGTGACGCCCCCGCCGGGTCGAAATAGAAATGCTTTTGGGGTTGAGTATGCCACCCGCGACCTGTGGTTAAAATTCAGTGTTGACTCGACCTTTTGTTTGTGATTTATGGCAATTTTTTGCGAAACGGGTCCCTCCCGCTAAATTTGGAAGCCTGTTACGAACGAACGGTATGGACTATCGAAATATCTGTGACCTGTGGTTAAAATTCAGTGTTGACTCGACGTTTTGTTTGTGATTTATGGCTATTGTTTGCGAAACGGGCCCCTCCCGCTAACTTTGGAAGCGTGTTACGAACGAACGGTATGGAATATCAAATATCCCTTGAGTATGTTCATTGCATGGGTTCATAGATCATGTGTACCGATGTTTGTGACATTTGAAGAAAATATGTAGGAAAAGGAGCAAAAAGTGTGTTTTGGAGAAAATTCAAGATGGCGGAAAATCTATCCTGGCGCAAATGGGCGTGGCCTATATGGGAAGATGTGTCTTGATCCAAGGAATCCAGGGGAAAAATCATTTTAATTTTCCGACCTACGGTTCAAGAGTTACGAGGCAAGTGGGCCGTTATAGCGCCACCATGAGGCTGAGTGGAAATGCTTTTGGGGATTCGTTGAGTATGCCACCCCCGACCTGTGGTTGAAATTCAGTGTTGACTCGACGTTTTGTTTGTGATTTATGGCTATTGTTTGCGAAACGGGCCCCTCCCGCTAACTTTGGAAGCACGTTACGTACGAACGGTATGGACTATCAAAATATCCCTTGAGTATCTTCATTGCATGGGTTCATAGATCATGTGTACCGATTTCTGTGACATTTGAAGAAAATATGTAGGAAAAAGAGCAAAAAGTCTGTTTTGGAGAAAATTCAAGATGGCGGAAAATCTAGCCTGGCGCAAATGGGCGTAGCCTATGGGGAGATGCGTCTTGACCCAAGGAATCCAGGGAAAAATAATTTCAATTTTCCGATCTACGGTTCAAGAGTTACGGGCAAGTGGGCCGTTATAGCGCCACCATGAGGCCGAGTGATGTAATTATTTTTCAATTCATTCTTAAAATCATTATGAATCTCCTCTCCGAGGTTTGAAACTGTAGCTCCTATGGTTTGCGAGAGAAAAATACTTGAATGTGATTTCTTGCATTGTCCCATTATAAGTCAATGGGGACAATTAAGCGCCATTTTTTGGCGATTACGTCGGCATGGTAAGGCGGATCGGAACGAAAGGT
This sequence comes from Nannobrachium achirus, assembly GCF_963921795.1. Classification (NCBI taxonomy): domain Eukaryota; kingdom Metazoa; phylum Chordata; class Actinopteri; order Myctophiformes; family Myctophidae; genus Nannobrachium; species Nannobrachium achirus. The sequence goes on along the minus strand of NC_137814.1, from coordinate 49,170,025 downwards.
AATAGCACACCATTCCCGGCCGAGCTGCACGTTTTGATGTATATATTGCGGGGGTGGCGTAAATGGTGCGGCACTAGTTACGTGCCAAACTTTGGGGAAACACCATGTCTGTATGCCTGGTCGGCTTAAAGGAGTAGTTCACCACTTTTCAACCTGTCTTCATATAATAGGTCCTCACTAATGTTCATAACTAGAAGTTTGCGGCCCTTTGGGCCGCAAAAGTCTAGAGTTCAGGCCGCTGTGCGGCCCTCACCGCCATGTTGTGGCAGTGTGGTGTGTGTAATGGCCAAATATGGGTAAAAAAATAAAAAATAAAAGTTTTGAAAAAATTGTTTTTTGAGAAAAAAATGTTTTTTGAGAAAAAAAAAGTTTTGTGAGAAAAAAAAAGAAAAAAAAAAGTTTTGAAAAAAAAAAGAAAAAAAGTATTGGTGATGCGATGACGTGGTGTATACGGATGTTACTGTGATTGAGGTGAAAGAGAAAAGTGGAAAGTTGTGAGCTAACTATTAGCTATTTGGCTAACTGTTTCCGGGTCAACTTGAGGCTATTTTATACAGAGGCAAAATATGAGGGTAACTAGAATTGACAGAGTCAATTTTGACAAGTGTGCCTGCAGCTCGCTAAATGCGCGACCTTGTGCAGCGGTTTGGACTGTGAGACCATCCGCCAAGTTGTCTGCGTTTCGTTGTGAGAGGGTCGTTCCCCGTGAAAAACGCATTCTGGCACGAAACGGTTACGTTTTGCGCGTTTGTGACGCCCCCTAGGGGTCGAAGTGGAAATGCTTTTGGGGAATCGTTGAGTATGCCACCCCCGACCTGTGGTTGAAATTCAGTGTTGACTCGACCTATTGTTTGTGATTTATCTAAAGTGTGCTCGCCTTATAGGCGAGCCCACAATAATGACCATATCTAAAGTGTGCTCGCCTTTCAGGCGCGCCTGTAAGTTAAGATCCTGTTTAACCCTTTGAAGTTCGCACCAAGAAAGAAGCCGTCAAAAAAAAAATCTTTGCATGTTCTAATCCCTTTAGGCATTAATAACAACAATCAATTTTTTTTTTTTTTACAATACAACCATCAGTTTTAAAAATATAAGCCTCTACCAAACGGTAGAGATGTACGTTAATGTTAAGGGTGCATTTGATAGAAAAAACTTTAACTGATAGCTAGAACAATGAAACTTCTCCAGTTGATTACTTACATTAAAACAAACACAAAATGTATTACAAGTTTTCTGAAACTTTATTTTTAAATATGCAAATTATGCATTATATGCGCAAAAATGCCTAATTTTCATGTAATTTGGGGGCATATATCTGAAGATTGGATAATGGCAAATTCAAAAATATTGTTTCATTTTCTTGACATATTAGTGACAAAACAAATATCAGATGATGAACTTTAGATAATATGTTGAACTTTGATAATTAGGGTTGAATAGGTGAACAGGTGTACTGTGTATGTTGAAGAATAAAATCTTACTTATAGAACTATTTCAGCATATATTATAATTAAAAAAACATGTATCATAATAACAACAGTGAATTAGTAGAAGTTGTAATTATTCATAGTAAATAGTATGTTTTTAATACTTTAGTTTTACTTGCACTACCTTTACCATCAACGGACACATCTACCGTTTGGTAAAGCATGTTTTCAAAAAAATATTTGACCATTATTAAATTTATTTTTATTGCACTTTGTTACATATGCATGTTCAGTAACATCTCTGAGATGATAATATGTAAAAAGAATCATCCTAGCTTTGAAATTAGCAGGAGAGAGCTCATCTGCCAGGAGTTGACAGAGACAGAACGTTGCACTTGAGAAACACAAGGTTTGAGAGGGTGCTGCCCTTCATCCGAGAACGATGTGGTCTCAAAATGATGCCACTGTGGCTAAAGACTCTCGACTGGCGCACTAGTTGCGGAAACTACAAGTGCTCTAATGGCAATCTTATAAAGTGCAGGGAGGGAGTTTTTATTTGCCTCCCAAAATGTGAGACAAGGCTGATCAGTATCAAGGCTAAGCCGCTAAGGTAGTTGTTCAGCTGAGCTTCCGGCGTCATAGTGTCCCACTTGCGGCGCTTCTTGTATCCTGTGAAAAGCCCAACACCTTCCTCCTCCAACAGCTCCTCCTCTCCCTCTGGATTCTCAGGTGTCTGGTCAGCTGTCACCTCCCATAGGATCAGTTCTAATGGACAACAAATTATCACTTAGCATGAAATATTCTTTACATTTAACTGATGTTTGTAGTTTTGTGATCAACATAATTTGATCACCCTAACAGACAATACTACCATGAACTAAGTTTGTTTGAGAAGTGAATAAGTGGTGTGTGTGAGAGTATGTTTATACAGTGCCATACTTGTGGTGTGTATTTTATTAATATAGATGTACATTCACTGACCTTTCACCATGTCAGAAACCGATCTTGACATCATCGTTGACAAGGACGTCTTTCTCCAGCCACATCATCGAGTATTCTGGGTCCAGGACAGCTGCTATGATATACAGGGGGTCTGCAAAAGGTAGAGGCTGTGGTTTGTCTGGCGCTGCAGTTTCCATTTTCACATTGACCAGGATCCCACGGAATCTTGTTTGGAGGGAGGTCTGAAGGCACCTGACCATGCCTCCCAGGAAGCGAACCTGAACAAATGAATAAATTAGTGTGTGTGTGTGTGTGTGTGTGTGTGTGTGTGTGTGTGTGTGTGTGTGCGTGCGTGCGTGCGTGCGTGCGTGCGTGCGTGCGTGCGTGCGCGCACGCATTGTGTGCGTGTAACAATAACCAACCTTCTGCTTGAGTTTCTCCAGGTGATTGTTTAGGGACAACACACTGGGACGATGATAGTCACACACTTCTCGCCCTGTGTGGGGTCAGTGGCTTCTGAAAAGGGCTTGAGGACATCTCTCAGTTCTTTCAGCTGATTCCACTCTCTCAAGGAAAAGATCAGCTCCTGGTGACCTAGAGAGAGAGAAAGAAAGAAATGGAAACAGAGAGGGAGATACAGCATATAGTATCCTAAAGTTGGCCAGGATGCTCCAACAAGCCCTGTGTGTTTGACACAGGACTAGAATGTGACCCTGTGATCAGACAAGATCTGGCCACCTACGCAGTAGCGGAAGCAGTAACAAACAAGCACTAACCTGTGTCCTGCATAACATCGCTCAGTTCCTGCTGGTCAAACGAGAGCACCGCTTAGTTGGCGGTAGGTTGAATGAACCCCATCGCGTATTCACAGCAGCAGGGATCCCTTTCTCGCCAAACTTATTTTCAAATGAGTCTTGGAAGGAGGTAGATGAGTGCAGAAGAGAACTGGGTTTGCAGTATTTTGCCATGGCACCTCTTGCCGCCTTAGCTTCCTTAAGTCCATCACCTATAGCCAACTGTAGGGTATGGGCAAAGCACTGTAGGCGTTTGGAGCTTCCTCTGGTTAGTGCCTAATGAATTCATCAATTCAATTTAGTTTTCTTCATTTACCAGTATTGTCAGAGCACAAGCCACAACGTTAATGATGAGTAGACAAGGAGATTAAAAAACAGACATTTTAATTACTACTAATTCACTGCCACTCGTTCACCTGATCAACAATTTCTTGGTCGGTCGCAGATAGATCTTCCCATATATCTGGGTTGTCCGGGCTCTCTTCATCAACTGCTTGCTCTTCTTCCTCTTGGGGTAAGCAGATGGAGAAGGCCTTTTTCATGTTCGTTGCGTTGTCACAGAGCACACAGTCCAATTTGTGTCTGATGTCATACTCATCACAGATAGCTTCAAAACACCTCAGCGATCCTCTCCTGTATGTGATCCTCGGAACCTACTGCAGGCTAGCAAGTAGGACTTCAGACACTGCTCTTTCTTTGTAGTCAGGACATGGGCAGTGACACCCAAGAAGCCCCGCATCCTACGGTCTGACCAGATGTCTACGGTCACAGAAACATGTTCTGCTTCTGCAAGGATCCCTTTGACCTTAGTGCGGGTAGCTGTAACAGAGGATTCTACCGCCTTGATTACAGAGCAATAATCAGTGGCCTGGTACTTGGGGTCTGCTATGGAGAGAAAGTGGAGGAACTTATTGTTTTCTGTTATAGTCAGGGCAAAGTTGCATCCCACTATTAGGTCTGTAATGATGGGGTCAGTCATTGCCATCTGTTTGGAATGATTCTGTCTGTAAAACCCTGGGAGAGAGGGAGTAGCAAACTGATCAATTCCTGGCTGCCTGCATGGCATCAGGGACTGGCTGCTGCTTGAATCTGTGATACTCTGCATATCTGTGAAACAGAAGAACAAGAAAGGTTATACAATCATGTGGCATTTCTGTGTAGCAGACATAATTGCATGCATGCAATTCGTCTCCACCTTAACCAAGGTGCTTTTTTGATACACTCGGACCTTCAAAAAACACTCTCCCGTTCCAAAATGTAAATTGCTTATCAACAAGTGCTGATGTAGGCTACATTTTGATGTCTTGTCTTAACTTGGATCACTTATTGTGAACAGATTCTGTCATTGTTGTGAAGTAAACTGTAAGCTGTGAGCTGAGGTGACTCAGGGGAGGCCATAGCTGAATGATTTGTGAGCCTGCCTAGGACTCTATAGGTCCCAGAAGTCCCAGGTACGATTCCATCTCCAGCAATGTGTCGAAGTGTCCATGAGCAAGACAACTAGTTCATGGGCCATACAAGATGTTGCTCTCGGAAAGGTGTCAAAGATTACTTGGCATTTTTGAGCAGCTCTATATATCTGTAGATTATATTTTGGTATGATAACCCTGGGTCACAGCTAAATTGTTGTTATTAGCTGCTAAAGTTGGTGTCCAAAAGACAGAGGACACCATGGGAGTCGGTCGCATTCTTTTTCGCTCCTCGCCAAGCTGCACTCCAGGGACAAAGGGAAAGATATTTCTTTATTTTCTTATGTGTCTGGTGTGGTTTACCGACTTGTGCCTTAGTTCACCAAGGATCGCACATAATATGGATACAGAGGATTATTATTATCTCCACGGTGGGTCGGAATCCAAACATCTCAGCTTCGGCAAACTAACTATCCTTGGAACACTGATGTCTACAAAGAACAAACTTCCGGTTGGCAGACGGTCCTGTATTTTTTTTTCTGTTACTCTCAGGTGATATACAAATCAATACTGGACCTGTGACCATTTGGCAAACTACCGCCCGTCTGGCGAGGGAATTACAGTTGCTTTCCGAGACAAAGAACTTCCCGGTCAACGTAGACGACGTCGACACGAGATCAGCTGGTGAGTACTATGCTAAAAACAATAGCTATCCACCCGGCTCTCTACAGCAAAGCTTCAACCCCTCGGTAGACGGTGCAAATCCCAATGTAGTCCCGGAGGACACGTGGACACCCGATGCTCTCCCGGAGGACCCCCACCGGCTCCCTCCCCCGACATCGAGGCTGCTGGTGACCAGCTCACGGCCGCGTTTTTTTGGAATCTCCCCCTTGGGATTGAAATCAATCATGGCCTGCTCTATACCTCGGATGGGCGCCGATCACCACCACCACCCCCACCCCCCGCGCCGCAGAGCAGTCATGGATTGCTACCTGTTTGGGTCTACAATCAGATCTGCAGTGTACACAGGTCGAAGAAGCATGGTGTGGTTTTAAAACCAAATTTAACGCTACTTTAGACGACGTGGCCCCCTTGAATACCACCAGGGTTAAAGCCCGCCAAGAGCCATGGTATAACTTAGATATTGACAAATCAATTAAACTCAGAGACAAAAAAAGAATTCAACCCTGACCTCAATAACCACATCAAGCATCTTACTGCTCAGGCGAAGAGACAACCGCCCTAGTTAGATCCGCCACAAAAAAACAAAACAAAAACTACATAGACGAAAAAATCGACGAATACAAAAACAAACCACGTGACCTATGGAAATTGCTTAACAACCAATTAGGCTTAAAACCTAAAACCATATGCCACAACATAAACATCAAAACGGACGCCGCTCTCATTTCTGACAAATGTGAAGTGGCTAGCCCATTCACTGGTCCAAAGACTGGTCGCCCCATCTGGGCAGTATGGTGTAAAATTTGTTAAAGAATTCTACAAATAATTGGGCGTTAGCAAGGACAGTTTTAAACTTGCCACGGTGACAACTGATGAAGTGTTTAAAAAATTGAGCACCCTACCGGTACCTCAACACAAGGCCACTGGCCTTGATAAAATTCCCGCTAGATCTCTCAGAGATTCAGCCGCCTCCATTGCTCCAATCATTACTCACATAATTAACCTTTCCATCGAACAGGGTCATGTCCCCCAGGACTTCAAACTAGCAAAAGTAACGCCCCTGCATAAAAAAGGTAGCAAACTAGACCCTGGAAAATACCGCCCCGTTTCCATTCTTAGCTCCATATCCAAAGTCAACAAATTATCAATTCACCTGGGAAAAACTGAGTCCATCCTCTTTGGATCAAATCATAACCTCAAAAAAGTCGACAACTTCACAATCAAAGTGGGCGACAAGGTCATACCACGAAAAAACAAAATCTCCTACTTAAGATGTATCCTTGAAGCCAATCTTTCCAGCGAAAAGATGACTTCTAAAGTAATAAATAAACCAACAAACTTGTTTCCTATAGAGGATCGCCCCAATGGTCAATTTCAGCACATTGAAGACCATAGCTGGTGCAATAATCCAGCCCCTCTTTGACTACGGAGTCCACGTATGGTATCGTGGCGCCCCACAAGCCCTAAAAACTAAACTTCAAACTGCCCAAAATAAACAAATTAGGGTCCTGCTTAACCTTCCCTATCAGACTCACCTCACCGCTACTCACCAGTTAAGAGTGGGGTGGCTCAGAGTAAATGACAGAGTACAGCAACTTGCAATGGGCCTGGTGTACAAGATACACTACACCACTATGATACCCAAGTACCTGGCAAAATACTATAAAAACACCAGAGGCAGCACCACAGATCACGTTCAACCCAGAGTCAACTCAAAGAAAGGGTCAAACTCGTTCTTCTGCTATACCACAAAAATGTGGAATGCCTTACCGAAGGTCTTAAAGGAGTGTGGATCACTAGCATCCTTTAAAATCGCCCTGAAAAACCACTTACAGGCAGCAGCCGTTCGCAACTGGTAAAAACAAACCTAGCCCAGCCCAGCCCTATACCCTCCCCTGCCCCCTCAAACAAACGTAGCCCAGCCCAGCCCTACCCTCCCCTGCCCCTTCTTTGTATATACTTACTGTTTGTATTGACTTACTGTATTTTGTTCTTTCATTTAAAAAAATCACACCCAGTGAGCGGTGGTAGTGCTTGCATAACGTCTTCAGACTAGGATTTAAGTCTAGGATGTACAGGCTACAGACACACACACACAATGCTATGGCAAAACATGACATGTACAGGCTACACACACACGCACACACGGCCATGCTATGGAGCGGTCTACCACCGCTCAAAAAAAATCACACCCAGTATGAAGTGAGCGGTGGTCTTGCTTGCATAACGTCTTCAGACTAGGATTTAAGTCTAGGATGTACAGGCTACAGACACACACACACACAATGCTATGGCAAAACAGACACCACACACCACCACCGCTCAAAAAATGTATTTTTACTGACTATTATCTAGTGCATAGTACTGTGTTCTATTCGTCAGTCATTCAATGTTATATGAGATACTTAAATGGTTTCATAGATAGAAAAGTATAACACATTTTATTAGATAATTACAGGGGGCTTCTATACGCCATAAAATATGTATGTTCAAAATAGAAATAAAAGAAACCTATCCCTCCTACGGTGCCTCTAATCTAAAAACCTACAAAACAAACAATAAAACCAATATCAAATCTCCTCCCTTAACGTTAACACTAAATTAAAGTGCAGGATGTGCTTAGGGCGCTGGGTGGTTAAGCCATTATAATCAACCACTTTAACAGACAAAATAACGGCTCAAATATATACGGCAATTAGGGATACTTATAATTAGACAGTTCTTATATAGTAACAATACCAGGTCAACCTGGTTGTGCCAGACCCCGGTTCTGCCAACCCTCTGGGCCTATAAATTTAATGGTACATTTATAGGCTGTCTGTCCCTTTATAGGCTGTCTGTCCCTCCCTCATATCATCATCATTTGTGACATCATTGTGACCAAATATGGAGAAAAGAGGGAGGGACAGACCGACAGACAAAGCAAAAGGCTTTGTCATTGTGATGACATGAAGGCTTTGTCTGTCGGTCTATCCCTCCCTCATGTCATCATCATGTCATCATCATGACCATCTATGGAGAAAAACAGGACAGACAAAGCCTTATGTAGGCCGACCCTCTGGGTCTGGCAATGACTGTTCTTAAAAAAAGGTATTTAAATAAAAGTTCTTATATTTGTATTTTCTTATGAGATTGAAAAATAAAAAATATATTTAAAGATTCTAAATAAAGAAATGTAAATAAGTAAAATAAATAATAAAATAAATATTAAAATGAAAATCTGTAAATAAATAAAATAAAAAATAAATACAAAACCTACTTTCTTTTTTATGAGTTCATAATAAATAAATTGTAAGTGTAGCTTATCTAATCATTGGGTGTTAATATTATAGATTGTCACACGTCATGTTCATGTTCTTGGATATGTAAGACCGTGGTACTGAAATGTTCTGTATTGTTATATGTGGTTTTCTTGACCAAATTACTAAATATATAGGTCTGACATGCTGCTTGAAATATATAGTCAATTATATCTGGTTCCGTCTCAAGCATGTCATCATTTATGACATCATGCCTTTTGTAGGCATGTCATCATCATGTCATCATCATATATACCCTTTATATAGAAAACCCGGACAGACCGACATTTGCTTATGTAGGCCTACCCATTTCATGGGTCTGGCAATAACAGATCAAGGCACAGTATTCATCTAAAGTGATATCGGAATAATAGTGAACTAAGCGAGAGCAGGAACATTCTATATTCTAAACAGATATATATACAGACAGCAGTGTGTTGCGTGAAGAAGGAGCCGGTCGATCTTCGGTAACAGCTACGTCTTCTGACACAGAACAGATGACCAGTATCTTTGTTCTCTTCTAAAGCATTGCCAAAACTGCAGGTCGGTGACTAGGTGACAGTGGTGCACAGAAGTTTCTACTCACACCCAGGCAGGCTTGTGGCCTGCCGATGCATGGATTACGTGTGAGCACCACTGTAGTCACGGCGGACCCCCTCTCGTCTGGCTGGAACGGCCTGGATTCGGATAACTGGAGTTGGCCCGGATCACCGCCCGGTCTCGCCGATTCTCCGTTGTCTGGTCAGGTTCAGTTCAGTTCAATCGGTTCACATGCTCGCACTTCTAGCCGGCTGCCTGTCTCGCCCCTCGGCTGTGTTCGCATCGCTCTGTCCGCTCTCCTCACACATCTGTCTCCCTTGCCGTTCTTCTGCAGAATGATTCAGACTCTACTCATAAAGGCCGCCCCTCTGTTTGACCAAGCTCTCATTGGTTAGTGATGACATCAGTCCGCCCGCATTGGGCGAGCTGCTGTTCCTAGTTACCCTATCAGTTCCCTCTTCAAGACACACATGCACACAGTAGGAGGAGTTGGTTCAGGGAAAAACAGCGTTAATATGTACACAACAAAATACATTTATACAGAAACATAGGGAAATAAAAGAAAATAAATATAATTACCAGAAAAATGAAAAAAAAGGATAACACGCTTTCTACCCCCTCACATTATTATTACACCAGTAAGACTCCCTAATCGGGAGATAAGCGACCGCTTATCGGCATTTTATGTGAGCTGCAGTGGAGGGGGTCCTCCACTGGGGGCGTCACCACTTTTGCATCCGTTCTGGAGCACGAGGAGTGGGTGGTCCCCGGGAATTCCCCGTGAGCTGCCCCGTTGGAGTGGTCATTTGGTCATTTTTTTCACATTTGGTCATTTTTTACACTTGGGGGTCCCCCAGGGAGCTGGGGTCCCTGGGGCTCGGGGGGTCCTTGGAGGTTGTAGTTTGGCAGGCAAGGAGTGTGTGTGCAAAATGTGGCATGGATCGGGTCAACGGTTGCAGAGATATGAGCAGGGAAAAAGTGTGACGTGTGACCACATTTGGTAATTTTTTACATCTGGGGGTCCCGCTGGGGCTCCGGGGGTCCTCGGAGGTTGTAGTTTGGCAGTCAAGGAGTGTGTGTGCAAAATTTGGCATGGATGGGGCAACGGTTGTGGAGATATGAGCAGGGCAAAAGTGTGACGGACTGACTCACTCACTCACCCACGGACAGCCTGTGGAGGTTTTGGTAGTAAATGCGACCTACGGTCGCAATTATTCACATAACTTGGTAATGCGCTAAGTCGGCTCATCGCCTTTATCGGCAAAAAAGGTTGTCCGTGCTGAAAGAAATGGCCGAGCGGGACGCGAACCTGGGCCCCTCGGATCCAAAAACCAAATCCTTAACCACTCAGCCACCAACCACAAAGTGTGATACATAGGAGGGCATTCCATATGTATCAGTATGAGAATAAAAGCCTACATGGTCGTTGCTTTTTGCGTTTCTGTGTTGCTCACAAGACATGGACACTACATTTTTTCGGCTGCATATGAACGCTTGATAAAAAAGCAAGACGCAGCGGCAGTATCCCGGGACCTCGCCGTTTTCTCTACAGAGCGTTGCCGTATTATGGGGCCTGAACCATAGTTTCTTCTCTTCTTCCTCTGGTAGTCATGGCTGACAGTTCCCACCTGATGCTGTGCGGGAGTCCAGACTGCTCCAGACCGTACTGAATAACCGACAGCTTGCATAAAGTTTTAAGACTAGGATTTAAGTCCAAGATGAACAGGTCATCCCTGTAGACCCTGTAGAGGATGATACGATCTCCCACCATGCAATAGGTCGTGCAAACAATTTTATTAAGGCAGATTCCCTTGGGCTCAACCTCTGTCCAGGAGAAGGTTTCTGGGTTGAATTTCCACATATCATTCAAGGTGCGCAGACCATACCAACCACCAATTATGTACAGCGCTCCGTTGTAGGTAAAGGCTGAATGACCTGTCCGTGCTCCTGGAAGAAGCTGTGCAGAAGGTGTGTTCAGCCAGCAGTTCGTATCAATGTCAAACACCCTGATGCTGTTCAAGTAGACAATAGGGTAATGTTGGCCCCCAAATATAAACATCTGCCTCGCAATGACGGTGGCAGAGTGAAGTTCTGAAACAGGTGATCTAGTGCCTCTGGTGTCAATCAAAGACCAGACCATTGTAGTGGTATCCAACTTGTAGATGTCATTAGTGTGTCCAGAGTATGTCCAGTGCAGCCATCCTCCATGGATAAACATGGCCTTCCCCAAGGCACAGGCTGAGTGGTTCCGCCTCGCCTCTGGAACATAGCCAGAAATGTTGGGCTTGGACCATGTGTTGGTGTCGATGTGAAATGCATAAAGCATGATGAATTTGTGCCCCTTGGTTATGGCACTCCTGATGAGCTTGATAGACTCACTTGCCACTAAATCCGCCTCTCCCCCACAGATGAAGACGGTGTTGTCTATCAGCACAGCTGTGTGAAACATGCGGTTGGAGGGAACCTCGAAGGGAGTTTCTCTTCCAGTGGTCATGAGAGGTAGCTTCCTCCAGCGCAAAGACACTGTGTTGAAGATGTGCACTTCAATCTGATTGTTGGTGCTTAAGCGTTCATATGGATAACCAAAGGAGTACACCTCATTCCCCACCGGCACAACAGCAGAAAAGCAGCTCCGTTGTCCTCCTTCCAGGTGAAGAGTACATTGGAACATGTCCGGACTGGAGAGGAACACCACCACGGATGGGACTGCAATGATTCAGTCGACAAAACAGCAGATAGGAATTATGTAAGCCCGCCCTCTTAAAGAGTGAAGTCATATTACATTTATTTATTATCTAGTACAACGGTGCAAATGTCACGCAAATTACTCCATATTTGGGCAAGACTAACATAGGCTGGTGTTGGAATAGGGCTTCAGGTTGTTATAGTAACAATACAACGTCAATGTCTGTCTGCTCACCTCAAACATGTTGACTGACCCTTTTACCCAGTGGTGGAAAGTAACTAAGTACATTTACTTAAGGGATTTTTCACTTTCAAAAAAAACTTTTGGTCATTTTATCGTCTAATCTTTTAACGATGATAGATTAATTAAAAACACCCATGATGGACTTCCTGTTTAGCGTGCAATGGTGTAGGTCGTACCTCCCACAGCTCCTGCAGAGATAACTTCTAAATGCTAAAGTAAGCACACTACAAGCTCACGAATTGAACCAGCGCGATAATATTCTTCCATAAACAAGCTTAACTTTGATTTCTGGCCGCTCAGAATGTCAAAAGACGCTTAAGACTCGAAACGGCGGACGAAAGCAACTCCGCCTAGTAGTGATTCCTCTCGCCCGTCATCACCGCCCCCGGCCGACGATACGACGACGCCCCCGGCCGTCAATGTGGTGCCGCCCGAGATGTCCCGCGACGACTTCAAAATGGAAATAATAACCTCGATGACACGCATCTTCAGACAAGAGCTCCAAGCTGCCTTGGGTGAGAATTTATCATCTATGAAGTCAGAGCTACATGCAGTGAAAGCAGAGCTAGCAAGTAGCATCACCAGCATCCAGGCTGAGATGTCCACTTTGAAACAGACTGTGACTGAGGTGGAAACCACACTGTCTACATGCACTGACGACATTGTGGCTCTACAGACCAAGGTGGAGAAAATGGCTGCTGAACTGATAAGGATTGATAATAGATGCGAAGATTTGGAACTACGCTCTCGTAGAAATAACATACGCGTGGTTGGGGTCTGTGAGGACTCACCAGCGGCGTCCTCTGCGGCGGCGGTTCCGGCATTACTGAAAGAAGCTTTTAAGCTACAAGATGAGCCCCTATTGGACCGCTGGCACCGCACATTGAAGCCCAAGCCAAAACCAGGTGAACCCCCCCGCCCTATAGTCATCCGTCTGCACTACCATAAAGACTGTGTTGACATTCTGAAGCAAGCCAGGACACTACGGCGGATCAAGATCCAAGACATGACCATTTCGGTGTTCCCCGACTACACGGCAAAGGTGACACGCGCCAGAGCGGCTTTCAAGGATGTACGGCGCTAACTGTACGAAATGAAACTGCCAGACCTCCGTTTCGGCCTGGTGTTCCCCGCCTGTCTCAAGGTGACCTACAATGGCGTCCAAAAGGAGTTCAAGTCACCAACCGATGCGGAGGCCTACATAAAGACGTTGGGCAAGTAAATCCTCTGAAGCACCTCCAAGCTGTTTTTATGTCTCATTCTACATAAACATTGACTAGAAGGACTTTTTATTTCTATTTCTATTGCTGTCACGTTATCTCATTGTACTTTAACATTGTTCCTTCTTAATGATCAGCTACAGCTGTTGAAGATGTTGATTGTTGATTGAGATGCATACTTAGCTGAATATTCCCGCTGGCTATCTTTCCGTTAATATCATTGCTTAATTGTTTGACTGATTTAGGTAACTAGACAAAATAATGGGTGCTTTCCTTTTTCTTTAGAAGGTAATATTCTAAATATATATATATTAGGGTTTTTATTTTTATTTTATTTTATTTTCATTTGTTGTAACACTGATATATAAATAGGTCACATAGGTCTCTCTTTTGTCCCTTATTCTGAATTATTTGTATTCATTTTTTGAATATATATATATACTAGGGATGTTTTTTTTTTCTCTCTCTTTTCACTTTTTCACTTTTAAATACTGATCAAGATGTTAAGAGTTACACTCACATAATGTATATAACTTGTTTGGATCTTTATATGAAGCTGTTTAGCCAACGGTTTATATTGGAAAGTTGGGTCATTGTTGGTAGTGTGACCTGGATGTTGTTATTATTTAATTATCTATTTTTTATTTACTTTTTTACCCTTTTTCTGATCCATCTGTTTGATAACTACCCTTCTTTAATACTAGCTGAACTTATATGAAGATACTAAAGGGAAATGCTCATATAACTTGTTTTTTCGTTTTTCCAATTCTGATTTTGGGCGTTAAGCGCATTGAGTTAACATTTACTATGGTACATTATCGTTATATTGTGGATGTAACATTTGTTTCTTGGCCACTATGTTGTAAGTCAAGTAATAGAATTGTTGGTGTGCCTTAATACTTATAAGATTTTCATAGAAGGTTTTGATCTGCAGGAGCTGAGACCGAGTTAGTTGTCTCGCAAACTGAAAGTATGGTTAGGGTTATGACTCCCTGTGGAGTTAGCACTGGGTACTCTGTTGTTCCACAACAGAGTCTGGGTAAGTGCAACTGGGGGGAGGGGGGGAGGGTGTGTTTGGATTCATTTTACCATTCATTTGTCATATTTGTTACTCTATGTTGTTTACTTCTCCCTTCTTCCTTCCCTTCTTTCCTCTCTTTCTCTTCTGTTTCTCTAATGAGGGGGGGCCTCTCATTCCTTATCATTTCTAAGTACTACCTTATACTAATTCTCTTAATTTAGGTAACAACTCTTCCATGCGGTTTGTCAGCTGGAACATCAAAGGTCTGGGAAACCCAGTTAAGAGGTCGAGAGTGTTTGCCCACCTGAAGCATCTCAAGGCTGACCTGATGTTTTTACAGGAGACCCACATGCGTAACAAGGATCAGGTCAGACTGAAATGCCCCTGGATTGCAGATGTGTTTCACTCAAATTTTAACTCCAAAGCCAGAGGAGTCGCTATTTTGGTCTGTAAATCAATTCAATTTAAATCCTCTAAAGTCATTGCTGACAGAGAAGGCAGATATTTGATTGTTTCAGGCTTATTATGTCATGTTCCGGTACTACTAGTTAATATCTATGCCCCCAATTTCGACAACCCTACATTTATGAATAGATTATTTGAAAGACTTCCATCGTTGAATAACACCTTTCTGATATTTAGTGGAGATATGAATTTGGTAATATCGCCTCAGCTAGACCGCTCTAATCCACGCAACATGACTCCTTCTCTGATGTCCAAATCCCTCTCGGATTTCATGTCCAAAAATGGCTGCGTTGACTCTTGGAGACATTTTAATCCTCAGGCTAGAGAATATTCTTTTTATTCTAATATGCACAAATCATTTAGCAGAATTGCCAATTTTTTCATTGATTCCAATTTAATACCTAAAGTAACAACGACTAAATACCATCCCATTGTTATTTCTGACCACGCCCCTCTCACTCTCACATTGGATATCCAACTTTCCTCATTTCCTCGTTATTCATCTCCATGGAGGCTTAACTCTTTGCTACTCTCAGATGATACTTTTAACAAATTCATCTCTGATGCAATAGATAACTATATCACACTTAATAAAAATGAGACAGACCCCATTCACTTTTGTGGGAATCAATGAAAGCCTATTTACAGGGTCAAATCATTTCCTTCTCTACTCACCTTAAAGGACAACTCCGCCCTAAATCACTTATAGGCTCATTTTCCTACTTATATTGATCCAAAAAGACTGTCCATGGGGTCTATTAGGCAGAAATACCCCTGTTGTCTAGTTTCCCCAGCAGAACCCAGCAGCTCTCATAGCATAGAGTGGAGCCTATAATCCTATCGCTTTTATACTATTTGTTGTAGTCAAAAGTGTTTTTATTTTTCATGAATGTGTTACTAGTTGTCATTACAAACACATCCATGCCATTGTTGTCCCACACAAGCCATCAGACTCTGCTAAACAGATGGTATGCTTTTATCTGTTTTGCCAAGTCCCGGAAAAGATGCCCTGTGATTGGCCAGTACAGTCACTATGATTGGCAGTTGTGCCGAATGCTCACCCCAAAACATGATTTATGAGATTGTGGTGGCTTGTGTGGGACAACCAAGACATAGATGTTTTCGTAATGACAACTAGTAACACGTTCATGAAAAAATAAATCACCTTTGACCACAACAAATAGTATAATAGCGATAGGCTTATAGGCTCCACTCTATGCTAGGAGAGCTGCTGGGTTCTGCTGGGGAAACTGGACAACAGGGGCGTTTGTGCCTAATAGACCCCATGGACAGTCATTTTGGATCAATATAAGTAGGAAAATGAGCCTAGAAGTGATTTCGGGCAGAGTTGTCATTTAATAAATCCCGTCAATCTAAAATGCAAGACCTCTCTAATAAGATAAAAAATCTAGATCAGCAAATCGCCTTGTCTCCCTCTCCTAATTTACTTAACAGGCGTGTCGCCTTACAAACTGAATTTGATCTTATTACAACCACAGAGGCAGAGCGCCTTCTTTTACGCTCACGAGCCACATATTACGAACATGGTGACAAAGCAGGTCGGCTTTTGGCTCATCAGCTAAGGCGTCAAGCAGCTTCAAATATCATTCCCCAAATTAAGGATTCAACAGGAATATTACATACGGATCCGACAGCTATTAACTCAGCCTTTTCTTCATTTTATTCGTCTTTATACACCTCTGAAGCCCCAGCCGACACCACGGAGATGCATTCCTTTTTAGATGAACTTGATTTTCCATCTGTGAACCCTGAGGATGCTAGAAATCTTAACTCACCGTTAACTATTCCAGAAATTATTACAGCCATTAATAACATGCAGAGCAATAAGGCCCCAGGTCCAGATGGATTCCCTGTTGAATCTTTTAAGAAATTTAAGGATAAATTGGCCCCGTTATTACACGCTGTGTACCTTGAATCACTAGAATCTGGCTCTCTCCCCCCTACTCTACGACAGGCCTCCATAAATGTAATACTCAAAAAAGACAAGGACCCTGACCTCTGCGCCTCTTACAGACCTATCTCTTTAATAAATGTAGATGCTAAAATACTATCCAAGGCTTTAGCTCTCCGCTTGGAAGACATTCTCCCAACCATTATCTCAGATGAACAAACTGGATTTATAAAAGGAACGCCAGTTGTTTTATAACATTCGTACTCTCTTAAATGTTATTTACTCTGACTCCTCCACCCTAACCCCAGAAGTAATAATATCCGCTGATGCGGAAAAAGCCTTTGATAGGGTGGAGTTCAACTATTTGTTTGAGGTATTGTATTGGACAGATTCGGTATAGGCGAGGTTTTCATTTCATGGATACGCCTCCTTTATAATTCCCCACAAGCGAGTATTCGCACTAACGGTATACAATCCAATTTCTTTTCACTGTCACGTGGCAACCGCCAGGGCTGTCCGCTATCCGCACTTTTGTTTGCAATCGCAATAGAGCCTTTGTCAATATACCTGAGGTCTTCCCGGACATTTAAAGGGATAAAGAGGTCAGAAATGGAATTCAAACTGTCGCTATATGCGGACGATTTATTATTGTATGTAACCAACCCAGGTACATCAATCCCCCTTATTCTAGCTTTCCTTAAACGATTCGGCTCATTTTCAGGCTATAAAGTGAATGTCTCCAAGAGCGAATGTTTCCCTATTAATCAGTCAGCATTACAATTGGCACAATCCGATATTCCTTTCAAATTGAGCCCTTCTGGCTTTAAATATCTAGGGATAAATGCAACCAAATCCATCTCCTCTCTCTTTTCCGCCAATTTCTCCCCCTTAGTGTTAAGGCCGACCTTCAGAGATGGGAAAGTTTACCCTTATCACTAATTGGAAGAATTAACACGATTAAAATTAATACCCTCCCTAAGTTTCTATTCCTATTTCAGTGCCTCCCCATCTTTCTGACCAAAAAATTCTTTAAAAATTTAGATCAAACACTGTCTAGTTTCCTATGGAGTGGTAAGGCACCCAGAATTCGTAAATCTGTACTTCAAAGGTGTAAATTCAGTGGTGGATTGTCGCTACCAAATTTTCAATTGTACTATTGGGCTGCACATATTCATAAGATTTCGTACTGGTACGCATCAGCAAACCCGCTTTGGAGTAAATTTGAATCAAAATCATGTACATCATCTTCATTACCAGCTCTGCTTACCTCCCCTATCCCTACCACTTACTCTAAATTCACAAAGAACCTGGTTGTTCGTTCCACTCTCAAAATCTGGTATCAATTCAGAAGTAATTTTAAATTTACCCTTCCGTCCACTTTAAGTCCACTATTGAAAAACCATCTATTTAAACCGTCACTTTCGGATCCTGTTTTCTCGGTTTGGCACGACAGAGGCCTGAGATCGTTTAAAAAGCTATATAAAGATGGTATCTTCTACAGTTTTGCCGGCCTGTCAGCTAAATTTAATCTCCCCACTTCTCATCACTTCAGATATTTTCAGGTCAGACATTGTGCTCAATCATTATTTCCAAACTTTCCCCAGCTGCCCCCAACTCAACCTTGGGAGGAACTAGTCCAATGCGACCCTTTCCAAAAGTCACAAATATCTAGAATTTATAATGGACTCCTGTCCTCAGATGACACTCCCATTAATAGAATCAGAGAGGCCTGGGAGGCCGAACTCGGACTGACATTCGACGACAGTTGGTGGGATGCTGCTTTGAGTACCTTCCACACAAGCTCAACCTGTGCACGACTCACCCTTATACAATTCAAGGTACTGTTTAGAATCCATTACTCCAAAGCGAAACTGTCGCAAATATATCCTAATGTGACGGATAGTTGTGACAGATGCCATCTTTCACCCTGTAATCTAACACATATGTTTTTTTCATGTCCACTCTTGGTTAACCTCTGGAAAAACTACTTTGATGCAATGACCAAGATTTTCACAATCCCCGTAGACGTCTCTCCCCACACTGCTATCTTTGGTGTCCCAGAGGACTATGCACGGTTCACCTCCAGACAATTAGAGGTCCTAGCATTTACCTCCTTAATAGTGAGACGTCATCTCCTTCTCCAATGGAAATCCACTAAACCACCCTCTAGTACCCAATGGTTAGAGAAGTGATGTCGTTCTTAAAATTAGAAAGGATCAGATATTCTACTAAAGGTAATCTAACTACATTCCCCAAAAAATGGGATCCTTTTTTGACATTCTTTTCCAAGAGTCAGACCCATCAAACCCCCATTCACTGATTGACTGAGCCCCCCCCCCCTCTCTCTCTCTCTCTCTCTCTCTCTCTCTCTCTCCCTCTCTCTCTCTTTCTCTGTCACTCTCCCCTTTATTTCGCTTTGTTTTTGTTTTTACGTTTTACTCTTTGTATTTTGTTTCTTTATATTAATATGTATATTTGTTTTTTTAAGTAAAAAATCATATGGAAGTAGGCCGGAAGAATGGTATCTTATATTCAGAATAGATTGTCTCTCCATACTGCTGTATAAGCTTGTTTTATATTTACAAATGTGAATGTGCCTAAACTTCCAATAAAAATATTAATGAAAAAAAAACACCCACGATTTTCTTAAGCGGTGAAAGCCGCTTCCAAGGAGTGGCTTTGTCTGTCCTGTACAGTCTGTCCCAAGGAGTCCTGTGTCCGTGTCATGTCCTGTGCATGCAGTATTGAGGATTGGCCAAGCTTCACATGACAATTTGGCCCTCCAGACAAAATCATTCATTCATTAAGAATTCATAAAAATATAGAACTAAAACACATAGAAAGTAGAGATCTAGAACACAAAATGTATAGATCTAGAACACAGATTTTCGTTCGTACACGGGAAAATACCAGAGCAATATATACCCTTGGAGAGACTGGACCCGGACACATACTGTAGATAGAAAAGTATAACAATTTTTTTTCGCTAATTACAGGGGGCTTCTATACGCCATAAAAATACAATGTTCAAATTAAAAATAAAAGGAACCTATCCCTCCTACGGTGCCTCTAATCTAAAAACCTACAAAACCAACAATAAAACCAATATCAAATCTCCTCCCTTAACGTTAACACTAAATTAAAGTGCAGGATGTGCTTAGGGCGCTGGGTGGTTAAGCCATTATAATCAACCACTTAACAGACAAAATAACGGCTCAAATATATACGGCAATTAGGGATACTTATAATTAGACAGTTCTTATATAGTAATAACAGATCAAGGCACAGTATTCATCTAAAGTGATATCGGAATAATAGTGAACTAAGCGAGAGCAGGAAAATTCTATATTCTAAACAGATATATATGTCACGGTTAGATAGAGAAACTGTTAGATCGAGAAACGGAGCGCTCGTCGTGCGGCGCGGGGTGGAACAAGCGGTCGCTTTGAGCAACAACAACGTCGCGTCGGCAGGAATGATAGCCTCACCCCACGGAGGTTATGGTTAGGGTTAGGGTTAGGGTTAGGCATAGTTTTACTGAGGTTAAGGTTAGGGTTAGGGTTAGAGTAAGGCATAGTAAGCTAATGGCTAAACACAGCCGAGCTGGGCTAGTAAATAAACGAAAGAGAGTCGCAAAAGAGTGACGTCAGCGCCTGCACTAGTGAATGGCTGACTGGCTGTTGTCGCCATCTGGTGGTGATTGGTGTGTGGTGAACTACAAAACCAGCGCTCTTACCACAGTCTCACTGAGTTACCCAAACTGACTGTAACATATATACAGACAGCAGTGTGGTGCGTGCAGAAGGACCCGGTCGATCTTCGGTAACAGCTACGTCTTCTGGCCCCACATCTGCGGACACAGAACAGATGACCAGTATCTTTGTTCTCTTTTAAAGCATTGCCAAAACTGCAGGTCGGTGACTAGGTGACAGTGGTGCACAGAAGTTTCTACTCACACCCAGGCAGGCTTGTGGCCTGCCGATGCGTGGATTACGTCTGAGCACCACTGTAGTCACGGCGGACCCCCTCTCGTCTGGCTGGAACGTCCTGGAATGGACCCCGTCGCCACTCGTCTGGACTCGGATAACTGGAGTTGGCCCGGATCACCGCCCGGTCTCACCGATTCTCTGTTGTCTGGATTCAATCGTGTCGCTCTGTACAAAGTACTCGTTCGCACACTTCAAGTTCAGTTCAGTTCAATCGGTTCACATGCTCGCACTTCTAGCCGGCTGCCTGTCTCGCCCCTCGGCTGTGTTCGCATCGCTCTGTCCGCTCTCCTCACACATCTGTCTCCCTTGCCGTTCTTCTGCAGAATGATTCAGATCAAGGCCGCCCCTCTGTTTGACCAAGCTCTCATTGGTTAGTGATGACATCAGTCCGCCCGCATTGGGCGAGCTGCTGTTCCTAGTTACCCTATCAGTTCCCTCTTCAAGACACACATGCACACAGTAGGAGGAGTTGGTTCAGGGAAAAAACAGCGTTAATATGCACACAACAAAATACATCTTATATATACATTCCTCCTATTGCCGCATCCCACTTCCACGCCCATTAACGCCCCCTTTACATCGACTTCAACTCATAGGTAGTCGGCGTCTAGGACGTAAGGAATACCGCCCCTACATGGTGACAGCCCTCCATTGGCTCATTCCCAGCTATGGGACCGGCGGATCCAATTTCAACAGAGGGGGGCGTAGCCACACACACACACACACACACACACACACGCACGCACGCACACACACACACACAACCCCTAGAGAGCGCAGCCCCTCCGAGAGTGCAGAAGCGCGCGTGGAGAGAGAGAGAGAGAGAGAGAGAGAGAGAGAGAGAGAGAGAGAGAGAGAGAGAGAGAGAGAGAGAGAGAGGCACGTGCCCCTCACAGGCACAGTCAGTGAGGGGAGGATGGGGTGGTGGAGAGTAGAGAGTGTAGAGAGAGTGAGCGGAGGGCAGTGTATCGAATTACAACAGAGGGAGGTGTGTCGTGTTTTCCACCGAATGTGAAGCCAGTTACACAACATTTGGTTACCCGTCGAATTATGTTCCACCTCTGCCTGGATCCTGCTATGCATTCACAGAGCTTTTCCTGTTAACAACGTGGCGAGGGGGGAGAGACAGGAGCGACTTTCTAGTTTATACAGAAACATAGGGAAATAAAAGAAAATAAATATAATTACCAGAAAAATGAAAAAAAAAAGGATAACACGCTTTCTACCCCCTCACATTATTATTACATTATTCACATAACTTGGTAACGCGCTGAGTCGGCTCATCGCCTTTATCGGCAAAAAAGGTTGTCCGCGCTGAGAACCCGGGCCCCTCGGATCCAAAAACCAAATCCTTAACCACTCAGCCACCAACCACAAAGTGTGATACATAGTAGGGCATTCCATGTATCAGTATGAGAATAAAAGCCTACATGGTCGTTGCTTTTTGCGTTTCTGTGTTGCTCGCAAGGTGACATGGACACTACATTTTTTCGGCTCCATATGAACGCTTGATAAAAAAGCAAGACCCAGCGGCAGTATCCCGGGACCTCGCTGTTTCCTCTACAGAGCGTTGCCGTATTATGGGGCCTGAACCATAGTTTCTTCTCTTCTTCCTCTGGTAGTCATGGCTGACAGTTCCCACCTGATGCTGTGCGGGAGTCCAGACTGCTCCAGACCGTACTGAATAACCGACAGCTTGCATAAAGTTTTAAGACTAGGATTTAAGTCCAAGATGAACAGATCATCCCTGTAGAGGATGATACGATCTCCCACCATGCAACAGGTCTTGCAAGTAAATTTATTAAGGCAGATTCCCTTGGGCTCAACCTCTGTCCAGGAGAAGGTTTCTGGGTTGAATTTCCACATATCATTCAAGGTGCGCAGGCCACACCAACCACCAATTATGTACAGCGCTCCGTTGTAGGTAAAGGCTGAATGACCTGTCCGTGCTCCTGGAAGAAGCTGTGCAGAAGGTGTGTTCAGCCAGCAGTTCGTATCAATGTCAAACACCCTGATGCTATTCAAGTAGACAAAAGGGTAATGTCGGCCCCCAAATATAAACATCTGCCTCGCAATGACGGTGGCAGAGTGAAATTCTGAAACAGGTGATCTAGTGCCTCTGGTGTCAATCAAAGACCAGACCATTGTAGTGGTATCCAACTTGTAGATGTCATTAGTGTGTCCAGAGTACATCCAGTGCAGCCATCCTCCATGGATAAACATGGCCTTCCCCAAGGCACAGGCTGAGTGGTACCGCCTCGCCTCTGGAACATAGCCAGAAATGTTGGGCTTGGACCATGTGTTGGTGTCGATGTGAAATGCATAAAGCATGATGAATTTGTGCCCCTTGGTTATGGCACTCCTGATGAGCTCGATAGACTCACTTGCCACTAAATCCGCCTCTCCCCCACAGATGAAGACGGTGTTGTCTATCAGCACAGCTGTGTGAAACATGCGGTTGGAGGGAACGTCGAAGGGAGTTTCTCTTCCAGTGGTCATGAGAGGTAGCTTCCTCCAGCGCAAAGACACTGTGTTGAAGATGTGCACTTCAATCTGATTGTTGGTGCTTAAGCGTTCATATGGATAACCAAAGGAGTACACCTCATTCCCCACCGGCACAACAGCAGATAAGCAGCTCCGTTGTCCTCCTTTCAGGTGAAGAGTACATTGGAACATGTCCGGACTGGAGAGGAACACCACCACGGATGGGACTGCAATGATTCAGTCGACAAAACAGCAGATAGGAATTATGTAAGCCCGCCCTCTTAAAGAGTGAAGTCATATTACGAGGGCTATACATACTATATCTAGTACAACGGTGCAAATGTCATGCAAATTACTCCATATTTGGGCAAGACTAACATAGACTGGTGTTGGAATAGGGCTTCAGGTTGTTATAGTAACAATACACCGTCAATGTCTGTCTGCTGACCTCAAACATGTTGACTGACCCTTTTACCCAGTGGTGGAAAGTAACTAAGTACATTTACTTAAGGGATTTTTCACTTTCAAAAAAACTTTTGGTCATTTTATCGTCTAATCTTTTAACGATGATAGATTCATTAAAAACACCCACGATTTTCTTAAGCGGTGAAAGCCGCTTCCAAGGAGTGGCTTTGTCTGTCCCGTACAGTCTGTCCCAAGGAGTCCCGTGTCCGTGTCATGTCCTGTGCATGCAGTATTGAGGATTGGCCAAGCTTCACATGACAATTTGGCCCTCCAGACAAAATCATTCATTCATTAAGAATTCATAAAAATATAGAACTAAAACACATAGAAAGTAGAGATCTAGAACACAAAATGTATAGATCTAGAACACAGATTTTATCGCTTCACTTCGAACCGAGGTTTGATTTTTCTCATAATACCCTCCTAATATGTGAGCAGGCCGTGCTTTTTCGATAAATTATTTCATTTATTTTTAATCATTTATTTTTGTATTTCTTTTTTTCCATTTCCCAAAGAATTATAAAAAATAAATGAAAAGATTATCGAAAAAACACGGCCTGCTCACTTATCAGGAGGGTATAAAATAATGGGTGTTTTTAATGAATCTATCATGGTTAAAATGGAGTTTGAAGTTACAATAGATGTGTATGGGGAGGCGTCCTGCAGGAGGAGGGCCTGATAACATTTACATCAAATAAATATTGAATCAACTAACTTAAAATGTGTTCAGGGTGTTCATAAAAGCCTGATTAGACGATAAAAAGACCAAAAGTTTTTTTGGAAGTGAAATCCCTTTAAGTACTGTAGGCCTACTGTACAATTTTTTGGTATTTGTAGGCCTACTTTACTTGAGTATTTCCAATACTTGTTCTACTCCACAACATCACAGAGACAAATATTGTACTTTCTACCCCACTACATTCTTTTTTAGTTAACTTTAACTTTATTTACTAGTTAGGCTACTTTGTAGATTTCGATTATTACTATTACAAAACATACATTAACCACTTCTTCAGCACTTCATTTCGTCTACACACGACAGACTTGTATGGGTCAAATTTAGACCCTGAAATGACACAGAATTAAATGATTATAAGAAAACACATTAAAAACAGCAGGCACAAAAGTAACACAATCAAATGTTCTATTGAAAACAATACAGTTAAGTGGACATTGTTTCATACCTTACTTACCCTTGTTATTTTAGAAGGAGTCATTATAAAAATGTTCATCTGCTTTGGCCTTGGGAACATGTCAGAGATCAGCTTTTAGCTTACCTTGTCTGATGGAGTGAAATGATCTCAATGCCTTCAGATCAAATAAGGAGTCATTCATTTAAAAATGTTCATCTGAATTTATTGTTGGCCTTGAAAACTTGTCATTCCATCAGCTATGATCTCCCCTGAAGGAGTGAAATGATCTCAATGCATTCAGACCAAAATAATACCTCAACGTCTCCATCTTCAAGTTCTCGTCACAATTTCAATTGGCCTACTCCCAACATCATTCAGCTTCCCCTCTTCTCTAATTCTGCATCTGCCAAAATGACACACAAAATGAAATGATTATAAAGAAAACACATTAAAAACAGCAAGCACAAAACACAATCAAATATGATCTCAATGCCTTCATAACTAATACCTCAACTTCTCTCCACCTTCAAGTTCTTGTCGCAATACATTTGTAAGTAAAAGTATGTTTTAAGGTATTTGTAATGTACTTGAGTATTTCCAATTTCCAATATTTGTACTTCTGTGTTACTCCACTACTTCTCAGAGACAAAATATTGTGCTTTTTACTCCACAAAAAAATTGCTGATCATCTACAAGCTCACAATGCTTCACGAATCGATGTCATTGTGAGCTTGTTGATCTGCTATTTTCTATTATTTCCAAACTTGTCAGTGTTCCACACATACCCACCAGGTGGCAGTGCAGGGAAAACCTGACACCCCGCTACCCTCAGCTCCTCTGTCTTCCGGTCGGAACCAACAGTCCTTCCTTTCCCCAGTGCCGTCAGCAGAGACCACACTGTCCTCCTGACAACATGGCACTTTATAACTTCAAGAAGATTATGGTGGTTCCCACCGCAAAGGTACGTTTTCTTTCGCGCACATTGGCGTTTCGTAAACCGTCGGAGGTGACACCGCTGGCGTTGGTTTTGTGATTTGAACGGTCTTTATGTGGTTTAAATGCCTGCGAGTTGTCATCAGAGCTCAGCTGAGACACAGACACGTGTTGTGGTAGCTGGTAGCAGTGCAGTACTGTGGAAAACAGACACCAGACACGACATTAATTAATACACAGTCTAGAACGTTAGCTAGTTGTTCTCTTTCTGGACCAACAGTGCTAAACTAAGTGTAACTAAGTAGTGGCATGCCATACTGTCTAATGGAGGAAAAAAAACAATCTCAGACTGAGTGGCAACAGTGGCTTTTGACTGTGTTATAAATAAACTTGCTATGCTATGGTTTAAATCTCCGATTTTGGATTGATGTTGAATTTTCTTGTGCATATATTAGCCATAGCCACACACAAACATCAACAAAGATCCTGTGGCAACTATTACTGCAAACCGACTCATCATTAAATGTAGATATAGATACTCAGTTTTCAAAATGTTGTTCCAACTGGGTTCCAGTATTGGTACACAGACTGTGCATTAAATTAAAACGATTAGAATTTGAGGTATTTTTTACACCAATTTTGGGTGCCACAGCTGACAATCTTGTTGCCAGACCCATGAAATGGGTAGGCCTACATAAGCAAATGTCGGTCTGTCCCTTTTCTATATAAAGGGTATATATGATGATGACATGATGATGACATGCCTACAAAAGGCATGATGTCATAAATGATGATGACAGACAGGGGGTCTGGCACAACCAGGTTGACCTGGTCTAGTTTTTAGGTACATAAGAGTAAAACCTATTTTGGTTTGGCTGGCTCCCTTCAGACAATGCAGCAGCATAGATAATAACAATAGCAGAATAATGATGTATAAACATAAAAAGATTGAAAGAAAACTGCAAAAAATAGCAAAGAGAATATAAAGAGCATTAACAAATGTACATGTGCATAACATTTTGATATGTTATATACCAACAGCAGTTGTGAGCTCACTCGACCTCGACGCAAATTGCAACGCTAGATTTTATTTTAATCGGATGAATCTAGGGTTGCAATACCTCCCATAGGCAGCCAATGCATCAAAACAGTTTTTTGCTATGTGATTGTATTAAACGGCGTCAAACTCACCAATATTGGCTGCTCGGATTTCTTGAAAGTAGCTTATATAACATGTCTACGGTGGAGTTTTATGAAAGAAGCTCTTTGCAGATAGAAAGAGGATACTCCGAGCTTTCCATAAAGCCCCAATATAGGTGAATTTGAAGTTGTTTATTACAATCAGATTGCAGAAAACCGTTTTGATGCATTGGCTGCCTATGGGAGGTAATGCAACCCTAGATTCATCCGATTTAAATAAAATCTAGTGTTGCAATTTGCAGCTAAACTCACTCACTTGCAACATTTTGGAAAGGTGAAAATAACAGATGTATTAATTGTAAACTGAACTTCTTTTAAGATTAAATGTAAATCATGAGCTCTGACCATGACATAAAGTGGTAGCTGGCTGTTCTGTTCTGTTCAGCATTGCTAGGTATTCACCTGACCTGTGCAGCAACAAGCATCATTGTCACCCCTCTAATGCTGCTCTCTTTCCTCCATACAGGATTTCATCGACTTGACTTTATCCAAAACGCAGCGGAAGACTCCCACAGTGGTGCACAAACATTACCAGATCCATCGCATTCGACACTTCTACATGCGCAAAGTCAAATTCACACAGCAGAACTACCATGACAGACTCAGCCAAATCCTCACCGACTTCCCCAAGCTGGACGTAAGTTAAATTAAGAGAGACAGAGTCTATGTATCCCTCTCCTTTTTCTACCTTTCATGTGACAGGCATTGACACTAAGGCTTGCCCGGCAGGTAAATAAAACTTTGGGGCAGGTGAAGTTTGCTTTCAGGTTGCCCAACAGGGCAAGTGCTCATTTGAGAGGGGACACGACCGTCTATAAACAAAAAAAGTGTGAAACCATTGCATTCATAACTATCTAGGACTAGGTATTTGGATTTGGAGTTATTGAGGTATGATTCCAAATTTTTATTGAGTTAAATTGAGTGGTAATTAAAATCTTACCATCATTTTATAATGGACGATTTACTACCTTTGGGCAAGCAGAACATGACCTGTACTTGCCCGACGGGCAAGTGCCTCTTAGACCTTAGTGTCAACCCCTGTGTGAGTGGTTAAAGGAGTAGTTCACCCGTATTTTCTATCGATTACTCACCCCATGGAGACTTGAATTCATGGATATACTGTATGTTCGGTTTTTGTCGCATTCCTAATCCAATTAATTTGATGACCAGCAGTGGTTTCCTATGGAGACACAAAGAGACTGCTTTGTTCCTCATGGAGAAACAAAGAGCCTGCTTTTTCCCTATGGAGAGAGTCGCCTCAAATTATTCTTGGCAAAAAAAAAAAAAAAATCATTTGGGGAGTGAACTATCCCTTTAAGGGCTATTCAAATAAATTGGACTCCACTTTCAGTTTTCCCTCATCACTGTAGCAAGGACTTTATATGGTCGTTGTTGGATTACAGGAATAACGTTTGGATGCTATGGTCATAATTTTATTTAATCTTTTTAAGGCCTGCATGCTGAAAACAAATCATCAAAGAGGCGCTCATATTGTTTACATTTCTATGCATCTGAAAATAGGGTGAATTTAGTCAGTGTGTGGGTCTTTTACTGTTTATACAATTCAATCCATGTTCCTTACATGAATTGAATTTTCACATGGTTGTTAGTAGCTCCTTTCGGAACCCCTCACTCCACTGCTACGCAGCTCCGAGATGGGTTTCCTACTGGTCGCATGCCAGAAACTTCCGGCTGGGTGGACGATCCGCCGTTAGCGATCACTTCTTACCTTTGGTGAACATTCTATCCAAAAAGTGACGGGTTTCTTCTGATCTATAATCGTTTTACTTCTTTATCATGGAAGAAAATCAAAGCACTGGGATGAAATAAAGACTTTATATCGCTCATTAGGTCAGCCGGTCCCATGTTTTTTAGACATTCCAGAAGTTGTGGCCGCATAGGAAAACAGTATATACACAACGGGGAAAACACAGAATCGGCTGACCTAATGAGCGATATAAAGTCTTTATTTCATCCCAGTGCTTCGATTTTCTTCCACGATAAAGAAGTAAAACGATTATAGGTCAGCAGAAACCCGTCACTTTTTGGATAGAATGTTCGCCAAAGGTAAGAAGTGATCGCTAACGGCGGATCGTCCACCCAGCCGGAAGATTCTAGCATGCAACCAGTAGGAACCACATCTCGGGAGCTGCGTAGCAGTGGAGTGAGGGGTTCCGAAAGGAGCTAGGTTGTTACTAGCACATGATGTAGTTAGTACAGGTTTCATGACACATGAAACCTCCTCATGGCTCAAACTGGCCTCCAGCAATAGTGCTAGTATGACATTGATATTTGTGTGTCTGTGTGCGTGTGTGTGTTGCTTGTGAGACAGCTGTTTCAGAATTGACTCATACAGGTGTTGTTGTTTTTCTCTTTCTTCAGGATATCCATCCATTCTATGCTGACTTGATGAACGTGTTGTATGATAAAGATCATTACAAACTGGCTTTGGGTCAGATTAACATTGCCAAGAATTTGATTGACAAGTAAGTGTGTGTGATTTAAAAAATAAGAATAATTTTAAGGTCAATAGCATTTTAAAACAGCAGATCTGCCAGCTCACAACTGACTGCGATGAGACTTGTTGTGAGCTTATACTGTAAATTGACAATTATTGTACTTTTGGGATGTGCATGTCATTGTAAACCTTTTGCAAAACTTGTGATGTGACCTTTGAAAAAGTAGTATAATTTATTCAAAAGATATTTGGCTGTATCTGTGTCTTTATTATTGTGAGATTTGCCATTTTCTAATGCCACTCATTTCTCTTCAGTGTGGCCAAAGACTATGTTCGTCTGATGAAGTATGGAGACTCCCTGTACCGCTGTAAACAGCTGAAGAGGGCAGCCCTGGGTCGCATGTGCACCATACTCAAACGACAGAAGCCGAGTCTGGAGTACCTGGAACAAGGTATCGTTAATAAGAATAATACGCTTTATTTGTAACTGGCTTCATGTTTGTACAAGTACTACAGGGTTTAAAAATGGTGGCATAAAATAATAGCAAAGGCAATTAGATTCAAGGCATAGAAAAAGACCTAAGGGGTCAAAAAGAAAGAAGAAAAGAAAAAGTTAATGCTTTGTTAAAAGGCACATTTTAGTCCGGGTGGGCATTCCACAGACGTGGGGCAGAAGTGTTTGTGTGTTGTTGTCACAGGGTTTACTGTATAGCTTTATTTTTTGAAGATGTGTTCATTAGGTTTTTATTTTATTTGACTTACTATACTTTATTAAGTAATCTTCCCTCACGGTGTGCCGTTTTCTATTTTTTGACAGTCCGTCAGCATCTGTCACGTCTGCCTTCCATTGACCCCAACACCAGAACCCTTCTTCTTTGTGGTTACCCAAATGTCGGCAAGTCCAGCTTCATCAACAAGGTATGTACAGTAGACATTGTCACAATAACGCACATATTGTAGCGAGCAGCCTTCTACCAGGAGAGACAGGACAGGTCTGTCTTGTCCCCTCTGAACCCTAACCAGGTTGTGTGCCTGTTATTGGTGATTATTAATATCACTGCATCCATTTAGAGACAAGACAATACATTGACATGCATAGATTATCAACTACACATGGCACTGGTCTTCTCTCTATTTGTATGCATGTAATTTATTAGATTTTATCTTGTATTTTATTTATTAACACACAGCAGGTTTGTACAAAGAGGTGAAGTATTTATAAAGATGGTTAAATCCAATCAGCCAAAGGGGACAGCTAGCCCAGACAGTCACTCCCAGACAACACTAGCCAAAACAGAAGTGGCTGACAGCAGAATGGCATGGTTGTGAATAGATTTAAAGTGAACACGTCCATGCGCATGTGACGTGGCTGTGTGCATTGATTACAATATTATTCAAACGTAATAAATAAAGCATCTGAATACTGAAATGATGTTAGTGCTGGACTAGTATGGGAATATTCAAAGCCACCCAGTCTGTTTCAAATAGTGAACACTTACAGCTGCTTTGGGAAGGCAATCATTGCATAGCCTCTATCTGTGATTGCATTTTGTGGACAGCTATAAAATGTACTTTTAACACTTAACAATGGTGTGAAATGTTCTCCTCAGGTCACCAGGGCTGATGTTGACGTGCAGCCCTATGCCTTCACCACCAAGTCCTTGTTTGTGGGCCACATGGACTACAAGTATCTTCGCTGGCAGGTAACCTGCTGCTTATTTCTCTGTAAATTCAAAGTGTTAATGGGTCCATAAAGGGTCCATTTGGTTTCATTTGTAGACTCCTCTGGCTTAAATGGACACTGTGGTAGTGCTGAACTGTTGTATGCATATTTGTCCAACAGAGGGAGCACACCTCTAGGTTGCGTTATGTGCCCTATACAAAAACACATGAGGACACATTTAGGATTAACTTCTTCAGTGCCATATGCAAAGTGGGACCTCTTATATTGCCACCAAAGGGTACAAAGGGTTAAAAAATAGTGTGTACGCTGGTGCACAAATTCGTGCACAGATCATGCACTATGCATGTGCATGCTTTTCACAGCTTTCAAACAAAAAAATCCGCTTGGAAATCCGTTCAGGCATTCAGGAGAAAGGAGCCCTTATGTTTTCTTCAAATGTAAACAAACATGGCTGCCATGTTTGAAAGATGGGGTTGGTATGGGTGTTAAACATGCAATTTCGCGATCGCGATCATGCCTAGTACACTGTTGGAGGTCCAAACATTTTTTTTTTTTTTTTTAAAAACTTTTTGAAAAAAAAAAACTTTTTTTTTTTTTGTATTATTTTTTTGAAAAAGACGTCCAAAAGACGTCTGGCAGGGAGGTCCATAGTTAAAAAGACGTTTTTATTATAGAAACGTCTTTTTTGGCAGGGTAGGTGTTAACATTGCGTTCAGGTGACTGGCAATCACCATTCCAAGAGACGCCACTGTGGACCTGATGGGGAGTTCAGTTGACAAACCAAACCAAAGATGTTTAATATACCAAGATAGGGCATCCTGTTGGATCCCCTAGACTAGTGTGCGACATGGTACACAAAGCCTACAAATAGCCTCCTAAGTGGGTGGCGGTGTCTGATGGCAAATCTCGCGAATGTCCTGTTAACTGGTTGCTAGATCCCGCGAGAGTGTGTTACTGGGACAGAGAAGGGTCGATAATAAAGTAGATTTTCTCCTTATTGGTGTAGCTGAAAAACGCCATTTTGGTATGAACATTTTGGGAATATTGTGTGGCTTGTTACGATCGTGTTCAATATTTTGTTCAGTGACCATGGAGCTGAAGTGGTTCAGAAGCTGTGTTCACATTCACTCTCCCATTAGAAATGAATAGACTCGATCCTGCTTCCGCCTCCTAAAAAGCTATCCACCTATGTCACGCGGATGCGGGAAGAAAACCGGAGATGCAGAGTCTTACGCATTATTCTATGCTTTAACTATTGAAAAATCTTGAAAATCTGTGCAAGTCTTTGAATATTTTTTGACCCGATTCTATAAGTGTCTTCTAAATCCTTCTAAGGTTTTTTGAAAAACCTATGTTTCTATGTCAAAGGTTCTCAAACCTTTTCATGTCAAGAACCCCCAAAATTACATGTATTTGGCCGCAGACCCACATCTCAAAATATTTAGTTCCAGGGACCCCCCAGAAGCTAAATTTGAGTTACAAACATTCACTCTAAAAAATGCACATATTCAAACATTTGCACACAATTTTCACAACCTTTTCAAAATTAGCAGATATACAAGCTCGCAGCGCGGCACTCAGTGCCGCCCTGTGAGCTTGTATTAGGGCATTCATCAAATATTCGAATATCAAAGTCACTATTCAGCGTTGTTCACTGAATAGAAGTCGAATATTCGCTTATATTATTTTATTGTTTTCTCTTTAAAAAATATATAGTTTATAAAACTTGGCTACTAGATAGGAAGTCATAAGAATGAATTGTCAGTGTTCCTGGTGGATGAATTTGTTAACGCTCTATACCAGGGGTTCTCAAAACTTTTTAGGCCCTGACCCTCAAAATAAACATATTTGAACCGGACACCCCCACCCTGACAAGCACTTGGAATTGTAGGTATTACATTTAATGTGACTCTGTTCCGCAGATAAATATTGTGAAAATAGCAGATCTACATGCTCACAACGCCTCGCGTTGTGAGCATGTAGATCGGCTATTTTCACAATGTTCGCCTCTTGCTTACTTAATATTTAACAGTTTGGCCAGTCCTGTCGAATATTCGACTATTTGAATACTTTGAGGTCGAATAATTCGAATACTAAAAATCACTATTCTTGAATGCCCTAGCTTGTATATCTGCTATTTTTCAATAGCTAAAACATTAAGTAATCCTAGGCCTAAAACACTGCATGCGCCTCCAGGTTGTGGACACGCCCGGCATCCTGGACCACCCCCTGGAGGAGAGGAACACCATTGAGATGCAGGCCATCACGGCGCTGGCCCACCTGCGCTCCGCCGTGCTGTACGTCATGGACCTGTCGGAGCAGTGCGGCAACACGCTGCCCCAGCAGCTGGAGCTCTTCAACAGCATCAGGCCCCTCTTCGCTAACAAGGTGAGACGTCACCCACTAGCTGTACGAGGGCTGACTGGGAGAGTGTTTTCTGCTGGTGTTTCAGTCCGAGTGTATCAAAGGGTGCGTTCGGAAATGCGCACCGGTTCTGGTTAGGGTTAGTTTTAGGCATAGTTTTACTGAGGTTAGGGTTAGGGTTGGTTTTAGGCATAGTTTTACTGAGCTTAGGGTTAGGATTAGGGTTGCGTTTAGGCACTCACTAGTCACTACACTGAGCACACACCCGGTGCGCATTTCCGAACGCACCCTTTCATACACTGGGACTGAAACACCAGCAGAAAACACTATCCCAGGGCGGATTATGTCATTTTACATGAAGATTAAATGTCACTCACATAATTGCGATTAACAATTTAAATGTGTTTTTGTCGTTGACAGTTACATTTCCGTTTGGCTTGTAGGCTTTGAAGTTGCACTTGGCAGATATGACACATGACCTAAATATACAAAGAAATTACTGACATATCTGACATCTTTATACTTAAAAAGGAACATTGATAGTGGAAATAGCCGATCTACAAGATCACAACGCGCCGATTATGTGACAGGCCTACTCTGTACCTGATGGTTGTCAAATAGTTTGTGCACCTAGCACTTACTTACCACAATTAATCACAACCTGCTTGTTCCCTTGTTCCGCCAGCCTCTGCTTGTTGTGGCCAACAAATGTGATGTGAAGAAGGTCAGTGAGCTGACTGAGGAGAACCAGGTGAGTCTAAGGCCCAGAATCCACTGTGTGGTTTCCACATTAACAAAGAATAAATACAATAGGCTTGGGCGGTACCTTTATTTTATTTTGATCTTTTCCCCTTCCATCATACCTTTCTGACATATTATTGGGGTATATGGTATGTGACACTTATTTGTGTATTTTGTTACCCGACTACTCAGTTCAGATCAAACTGCCCTCTGTTGGTGCATTCTTTGCACTACAATAACAATACTCCTGATCGGCTACGAGTCTACGACTGCCTTCTAAAGTTTGTGTTTGCGACGTGACGGACGCTTATCTCCCGATTAGGGTAGCCTGGGGTTGCTCATACTAATTCCTCACTGCGTGGTGGTGTTGTGCAGTCTGGTTTATTAACCAGGCTACGATTAGGGAGCCTTACTGGTTACTTATAAGTTAAACGTTTCCCCTCTTTACTTTGAGCAGGGCTGAACTTTGTACACATTCTGCATTGTCTTAACCGTTGAGAATTTATATTGTGTTTTCATCTGCGCTGCGCTACTGAGGTGTCCAAAGCTTATGACACTGAGCATGTCCTTTATTTTGGCAGAAAATCTTTGCAGACCTCTCTGCCGAAGGTATCCCTGTTATTGAGACCAGCACCCTGACAGAGGAGGGGGTGATGCAGGTCAAGACAGAGGTAAGTGCATTAGACATGAGAGTTGGAGTAAGTAATGCTGTGTTTTGTACAGTAAAGCCACACTCGCTTTTACTTGCGTCAAGACATTGAGCATATGGTATGAGAAACATGTGCAATCTCAGTGAGTGCAATCTTTTAGCTCCTGGTGGAGATGATGTGTTCCGCTCCATTTGTCTTTCTCTGTCTGCAGCTCTTATATACTGCTAGGTTGAGCAGCCTCATATTTATTTTGCCTGCTGACAGCAGTTTAAGGACCTGAATTCTCTGATATATTTCAAGTCTGTCAATGACAGCCATGTTGTTTTCTTGAATTCATAATCAATAATCAATCATCCGCTGTAGGACAAGTATCCCAGTATATTTGAGAGGCAATTAATAGATACGTCACAATGCATTCAGAGACTTTCCAATTGAGAGGTCTTGATGATAAATATTTTCTATAATCTAACTTGCGTCTCTCTGTTCCCCAGGCATGTGACAAGCTCCTTGCCCACCGCGTTGACAATAAGATGAGAGGGAAGAAGGTCCACGATGTTCTCAACAGACTCCACCTTGCCGTGCCCTCCAAGAGAGACGAGAAGGTAACACACCCTCTGTTCTATCTCCAAGGGACGTGCAGTGAGAGGTGGCATCAGAATCTTGAATCATACACGCTTCTGGTTTTTGGAATGTTTTATTTTTACTTTTTTTATTTAACTTTTATTTAACCAGTAAAAACACATTGAGACATAATCTCTTTTTCCAAGTGGGAACTGGCCAAGAGGCAGAATTAAAAATCTTTGCTACACATACAAGACACCAACAGCAAAGATAAAACATCCATGATACATCACAAATACCTAGACTCCAAGGTAGTACACTTTACACTATATAAAAGCTAATTTACAAACTTCAGGTAATACTACACAAACAGTATGCCACCTGCAACAAAAAAGAAAAAGCACATAATGAGAACCTAATAAACGTCTCTAAAATGTCTCTGAAGAGGACCATCAGACGCTGCTCGGAGCCAGCGATTTGCCAGTTTAAATATTGAATTGAATCTTTTCCCAAAAGGGGTTGCAATAATGAAATAAAATTAATTTTCAGGTCACGAAGGCAGTGGTTTAGGGAGCGCTTTATTGTCATCCAAAGACAAAATTGTGATCAAGATATTTTGATTAATTGTGCAGCCCTGGTATGGTGTCACTCCTCACACAGGCTATTTGCATGCTCTGACTTGTTAACATGAGCATCACATGCATGCTGCACAAACATCCAGTGTGATGGAGTTCCTCAAAAGCTCAGCCTAGTGCTTTTTTTCTGGTGTGGTCCCATTAGTCTGAGTTCTTTTCTCATGTCTTTTTATTTTCCTATCAGGTGAGGCCACCATTCATCCCAGAGGGGGCTTTGAATCGCAAGAAAGCTATGGAGGTGGACGCACCCAAACGCAAAACGGTACGAAACGCCCCTTAACTGATACGGAATGAAAGTTCACTGTTAAATGCCACTGGAAATCCAGTAGCACAAAACGTAACATTTGTAGGGCCGTCCATCTGACTGAGACTTTTTTGTAGTATGTAGAATCGGCTTTTCATTGACTAACTTTCTCTCCTTTTATTCTTTTCATAAAACTAATTGCATTCTGTGTAGGAGCGAGACCTGGAGATGGAGCTTGGAGATGATTACATCCTGGACCTGCAGAGTAAGTGATAAGCACTGTATTAATTTGTAAGACTTCAACCTCATCTCTGTCTATCCGTTTTGTATCTATTAGAAATGCATGTTTTACAGTTCCTCCTTCTGTTTGTCCTCACATAAACTGTTAAAATCCTCTGTGTTCGTTTACCTCTTGAGTGTGCAAATTTAACACTCAGAGTGAATGAAAACTGTGTAGAAGGCAAACGCTTGTCTGTACAGTACCGCTTACCGCATTGTTTGTTTGCAGAATACTGGGATCTCATGAATGCTGAAGAGAAACAGGATAAGATTCCTGAGATCTGGGAGGGTCATAACATTGCCGATTACATCGACCCCGACATCATGGCGGTGAGCGCGAGAAACACCACAGAACTCCTCTCCATCGCTATACTGTTGTGCGAAGATATGATTCAATTTGAATGGTGATCGTTAAATTTGTGTGATGGTCGCTTGTAGTAGGTTTGGGCTTGTTGACAGACTATTTCCTATGCGTGAGAGTATACATTAATGGAGTATGCATTAATCATAACCTGAAACATTCTTTATCTAATTTCTTATAATTATCGCAAACAAAATATTCATAATTTGCCTGTAATCTGTAGTCTGAATCTTATCGAATCGTGAGTAAGGGTAAATTGTCATCACCCTGACTGATCTTTATTGCATTATCAAATGCATTCAAAACGTAAAAACTTTAAATTACAAAATAAGGCAGCTAACCCATCTTGGTCCTACAGTATGTGTCATGGCAGCACCCTAGTGGTCAAAATGGGAATTAATTTATCTATTTTCTATTCTAGTTGAGAGTTATCATCCAAGAGCCCAATTTTTAATGATGTGAATATGCTCTAGCACTTCATATGCTCTTTCAAATGCATTAAAATGCACTCTCATAACATAACTATTTAATGGCTTCCTTGAAAATCTAACAAACCACAGTATTCTTTTGAAAATTACTCATAGTCAGTATGCTAAATGTACCAGACCACCAGTATGGTCTTGTAAGGACTTTTGGAAGTAAAAAAGAAACATACTGCTTTTTTCTCCCTCCATCCTTCCCAATCTGTACCCTTCTCTCTATCTGCCCCCTTCCTCCCCTCCTTACAGAAACTGGAGGATCTGGAGAAGGAGGAGGAGCTGAAGGAGCGTGCGGGGGAGTACGACGACGACGAGGAGAGTGAAGACGAGGAGATGCAGGAGATCCGAGCGATGGCCAAGCAGATTCGAAACAAGAAACAGCTCAAGATCCTGCAGTCCAAGGAGAAGGACATCCATGGGCCACGCATGCCCAGGACCAAGACCAAGGTGACCACATGTCTGCCCTGTCCAGAAACCTAAATGTGTTTATGTCGGTGGACCCCCAAATTCTGAGGGCGTACATTTGCACACCCTGAGTTACAGACGTTTAAAGGATTAAATTGTATATCGTCGTTGTCGGGTGAAAACCTTGTATGTCCAAAACCGTCCGTTTTGCACACATCGTCTTGCGGTGTGAGGCGCTGTGTGCTTATAGATCTGCTGTTTTCACAACTTTTGTGCGACAGCCTTGTATGATGAAGCAGGGCTTTACTTTGCGAAAGAACATACAAATTTGATACTTGGAGATACGAGGTTTCCACCCGACATCGACAATATATTTGTATATATCTTTATAAAATAAAGCTAGGCGTAAACATTTATGGTGCATTAAACCTTGGTAACCAACCAGTTTGTTTGTGTTTTGACGCAGGTTGAAAGAAAGACCCTGGAGAAGGAGATGGGTGACCTTGGTCTGGACATGTCTAACAAAGATGATGTATGCTGTCCACACACTAAACATTGCTGCACTCCTTACATGATGATGATTGTATAATAGACAAACGTCACACATCAACACACATTTATATTATGCCATATTTGCCACATAAAATTGGCAAATTTCGGACCGATAGGTGCCAGTTACTTACATCAGTACACCTCAAATATAATAAACACACTAACAACTGTTTGTTTGGCTAGACATGGATTGTTTGGGGATTACACATCCCCAATGAGATTAATGTACATCATTAAATGCATAGTATGTGACATTCTTTTGTTAAAATAAGTGTTCAATAGCTCTATAGACTATAGAGTGATAATGGTTTTCTGTTTATTAAAGAGCTGGAGAGAAAGGAATGACATGATGCCATGATGATTACCAAACATTGTCACTTACACTTTTGAATAGTAATAATTATGAAAGTAAATAAATATAACCAGCCTTTCTTTTCTTTAATAAATGGCCATAGTACTCTAAGGCCTCACCTTGCTGTGAATTATTGCATTCATATTAAATTAATTATTATTGAATATTCTCCCTCCATCTCCTTTCAGAGTCACTATGTTGAAAAGGCCCGGCGGTCTCGCAGCGTTGTTGCTAAGAAACGCAAGCGTGAGGCCTCTGCCCCGCCCCTCTCTAGAACCCGAAGCCAGAGCGCCTCCCGCCCACCTCGAGACCAGTCTGGTGTACGAGACCCCAAGGTACTCAATGACACACACACACACACACACTATTACCATACTAGTCGCGCCACAGTGATGTGGACATCAGGGTTGTGGACATCAGGGATCGCCATATATGGGCATAAAAGGGATTTGTTCCCCTGGCATCACAGGTAGTGATGTGGACATCAGTGATCTCCATATATGGGCATAAAAGGGATTTGTTCACCTGGCATCACAGGGATCTCCATATCAATATATGGGCACAAAAGGGATTCTGTTGGTGTGACATCACAGTGAAGCCAGAGCGTAGTGTCAGAGTGGCAAACCCATTCTGTTAGTGGTTTCCCTGACATCACAGTGACATCAGAGCATGATGTCAGAGCGGCAAACCCATAGAGCGTAAAAATGTGTACACGTCTACACAGACGGACAAGCTGTGACGTTTCTCGTAGTAAACTGCGACCTTCGGTCACAATAATGACCTGCAAAACTATCCAGATATACACAGGGGTTAAAGTTCTCAGTCCTGGGGACTGATTTCAGTCTTGAGGATTCCATAGGGGCTATTTCTGAGATCAGTGCAGATCCGCAAAAGAATAAGGGGGAGGTATGTATGGCTGTGGCTTGAATGACAAAGTCGTCAAAGTGATCTCCAAACTAAAAAGCAGTTATAATTTCGAGATATGAGTATTTGAATTGACCAGACTAGCAATAGAATACAACAGAACTTCAGAAGATACTTCTATAAAATAAAGCATGGATTGGCACCAGGGCAGGAATTTCAGGGAGGCCATGAAGGCCATGGCTGTCGTTGCCCCTCAGTTTGGCCTTGTGCCCCTCAAAATAATGCCATGCCATGAGGCCACTGTGGCCTTAATGCCCCAGCTGACTGTACCACTTTCTTCCTTGTCATGTAGACACCAGTGTCTCTTTCTTATATGTAGACACCAGTGTCTTTTTTGATATCCAAAAGTCAGTAACTTTGATTGGCGCATGGCTGAGCATGGATCACATTGTAAATATACCATAATTTATTTCAATGCAGATAGTTTAAATCACATTTAACCCTTAAATTGATTCTGTCAATGGACTCAAATCTTGTTTTATTTGATGGCCTTCCTGCCCTGGCATTTGGCGTTTGTGCCCTCTAAAAATGGACAACATCAAAGGCCAAGTGGCCTTGCCCCTAAAAAGACGAAATTCTAGGCCTGATTGGCACACACATTCAGTGAAGGCAGTTCAGAACTTCAGGGAAACACCCAAATATTGGTGTGCGTGCCATGTTTCTAAAATCACATATTGGGACATGGTCTGAAAATTCTTTTCCGTCTTGGGATTTTCTTTGGCTTTAACCCCTGTATACAGTGTATTTAGGAGGTCATGGGTCACTACCACTGGAGTCAACTGTGTTTTCATGTCAGTGCAACTAAGCTGGTCTCATGTGTGAACATAAACATCCTGTTCAACCTATGCAACCTTCTCCCATAGCTACAGTTAGAAGGATAATTTTATCATGGCATTAATTTGACTCCTATCACTGTGTCCCACGCCACAATGCTGAAAATAATGAATACATCTTGGCCTAAGTAATCCCGGATTCCATGTTGAGAGGCAGTGGAGGCTTGACGACTTGTTTTGATTCCTCAGATGGCAAGGAAGGTGAAGAAGATGATGAAGTCGTCCCAGCAGAAAGGCATGAACATGGAGGGAAGGAAAGGCGAGGGCGACCGACACATCTTCGACCTCAAACCCAAACACCTCCTGGCAGGGAAGAGGAAATCTGGTACCAACGACCGCAGATAAACACCTCCCCACCCCAACCTTGTCTATGGACTCTCAGGCTCTGGACTCACTTCTGTACCAGGACGCCAATGTTTTTCTTTTTCATGAGCCTTTCCCTCATTCAGAACCAGCTCTTGTCCCAAGAAAGCGGAACCTATTCGGCATGTTTGACATTCTTCCTGAGGGGCGTTGTACAGTATGTGTGATGTTGGGGTGTCACCATGGAGGGCCGTGGCAACGTCACTACACAACAGAGCAGCTGTTCTCTACTCTGGTCCTGGAGACGCGGAGTGCGTCTGATTTGCTGCCAAATCTGGGAGTAAGTTAGACCAGGGACACCAGATGAAGGCAGTGAACTAGCTGTAGAATAGAAGATTGTCTGTGTCCTCTGGGCTGTGGTTGAGAACAGATTCTATGGAAAACCGTAGACCCCTTCTTCCGGTAACCGCTTAAGGCCTATATACTTTGTTGTACGGAAAATAGCTTATAGATCTGCTATTTCAGAAATTTTCTAAACGTGATTACAGTGGTTAATCTCATTTTTTGTTGTTTAATAGTTTTGTTTAATTTACCAATCAAATACAATGCCCTCTAACTTGTAAGTGAACTTCGTTGCGACATGATAAAGTTGATGGATGTTTCCAGCACACCAAATTTCTTCTCTGCAATATGACTCGACATCTGGGAAGTCAATAAATAATATCTTAACTAAAAACTCTTGTCTCACAATATTGTCCTACAAAGGTTAGCTATTTGTGTGGTTTTACAAGTCGGGGAATGATGAGGATTTAGATTTCACATACAGTAAGTGAAAATCATATTAATTGCAAGTTAAAACAGAAGATTACTTCTACCAGCAACACTTTCAATGGGACAAACCCGGTGTCTGTCTCAGACAGGCCACGTGGTCCAAGAGGCACAAGGACACATGTTCACATCTGACCACTGCCTTGTCCTGCTAAATGAAGCCTATTTTGCAAGCGTGTGCATGCCACCATCTTTCTACATTACATCCTGTCCAGAAATGGAAATGACACCAGAATTATATTGGTTGGGGTGTGGGTCAATAAATGCTATTGGTTGGGAGCTTGTCAATCAAGCTAGACACGCCCCTCCTACCCTATTACTTTATCATCAATTTTAAAATGCATGGGACCATAATTTTACAAAATCGTCATATATCATAGTGATTGAGAGAAGAATTTAAACTAGCAACTGGAAGCATAGGGTATTTATTACAATGTTAATTTAGGTAATCAAGTTCTGCAAAAACCATCCACTTGAATGGAACATTCTTTGACAACAGCACTGTGGAAACGGCAAAACTAGCAGCCGTTCATATGAAGTTAACTTGCAAGCCTGATACTGGGCCGTTGGTCTCCAACCATATGACCGATAACTACGGGGATCCCTGATGTCGACTCGTCAGAAACTGCTGATGTGTTGATGGCGTTATTGGCGTACATGAGCATACGTCAAAGAGGTTCTATTGTACAATTATTTTTGCGCTGCACAAGCTTGGCCAATCGGAGAGGCCAACGCCTACAACCCCCTATACACACAGATTGGGTTTAGTGGCGAAAAAAAGAACCTCTGGGAACTCAGATTGGTCCTCCACAGACCCAGTGACAGACGGATAGATATTCTTGTTTTTTTAGTTCTCGGAAACCGTTGGTCCGATCAAATTCCAACTCGGCACTGCACACCCATCGTATGGGGGACACAACAAGTTAGAGGTCGTTCGGTCAGACAATGCCCAAGTTATGCCAGGCCAGCCAG
Source organism: Nannobrachium achirus (assembly GCF_963921795.1). NCBI lineage: Eukaryota > Metazoa > Chordata > Actinopteri > Myctophiformes > Myctophidae > Nannobrachium > Nannobrachium achirus. The sequence goes on along the minus strand of NC_137814.1, from coordinate 49,127,557 downwards.
GCACACACACACACACACAAACACACACACTCATTGGGAACAATATTTAAAGGATATTTACTTAAAAATATGGGGATATTATACATGTTTGTCATTGTAGGGCAGGATACTGTATTTTTATGCCACTGCTGCCTTCTATGTGGGGAAATGGAAAAAGAGCGGCCAATTTGATAGGCCACCAATGCCAGTGTAACACCTATTCACACCAAGCCTCCAGAATCAATGGGCCTACAAAGAGTCTTCTCAAATGATTCTCTATATTATACTGTATATATATAACTCACGCCCACACCACCGATCACGAGTGGATCTGCGTGTCCCACTGCTTGTACGGGAGTGGGGCGAGGGTGGGGAGGGACCGGGGGCGGGGTGACCCAAGCTCGGGAGTCTGACAGCTTCGACAACTGAACTTTTATCCCATATCCCAGAAGGATAATCATACTGTGATTGGCTCAGTGTACTGTTGTGGTAAACTTTGCAACATTCAAGACATAACCATCAATTTCGACCAGTGTTCGAGTTAGAATGAGAGCTTTTTGCATTGAGGTGGGCTTTCGGGGCAGTCTCAAGTTTCGCCTACCAACCCAGGTCCAGAGCCAGAATTAAATTACTAGCCTATCACAGAACAAAGTTATTTTGGAAAACATGGTTCCTCTAGCCTATTTATCTCGTTAACTCACCATAATTGTCTCCACCAGCCGAAGGCAGGGGGAGAGTATGTTTTCGCCCCTGTCCGTCCGGCGTGCATCCGTCCGTGATTTTTTTTTAAATCAGCCTCATGGTGGCAGGCCGATTCGTGGTTTTACCTATAACTCCACCGATCAGTTTCAAACTTTGTAAGCGCACTCCCTATAGGCCCAGGAAAAACCCTTTCCTTGCATTTTTCACATCAGCCTTTTATAGCGCCACCAGGAGGCAGACTTATGTAAGACACATTTTTGGATATTACTCCTTCAGATTTTACCCACAATTAACACAAATCAGTACACAGTATCTCTAGTCTACAGTCATATGATCAAGAGTCAAGACGGATCTGTCCCATATTAAATATTCCATCCTGATTGGTTAAGATTGGCCTCCAAACTTTGCAGGATTGATCCGTTTCGAACAAAATGCCTCAAATCAAACAGCGTGCAATTGTAATGAAATTGTGCACGCACATTCGCAAAAGGAAGAAATTACCCTGCAAAATGTTCAAATCAGCCTCATGGTGGCGCCATGAAAGGTCTAAGATTGGTGAAGAACACATGCCACCCTTTTTACATTTGCCTATTGTACAGTAGCACCACCAGGACGCGTGGCCTGGTGGAGACCTGTGCTCGGAAGAGCACTTCTTCTAGTTTTTAAAGTTACTTAGACCAGTAGTCCTCAAAGTGGCCAGTGGTGTCCAGGCACTAAATTGACCCTTACACAATTATGTAACTCTGTATACAAATGAAACCAAATGGACCCTTATGGGTCTATTTGGTTTCATTTGTATACTGTCAGAGTTAAAGGGAGACCATGACATTTTAAAGTTTGAGAACCACTGATTTAGACCAAAATTCTGCAATGAATCTCTGTATTAACAATTCAACAGGATTTTTTATAAGGCTCCCTCATCGTATCACGATATATATGATAGACTGAAAAGGCATATCATGGTGGAGACTCATCGATCGTCTCAGCGATATTTAGCACCATATCGCCCACCACTAACTTGGGTCCATTCCCATAATAGACCATTTGATGTTCTATTATTAATCACAGATTAATCAAATGATCTAAATTGAATTCATCAACAGATTAATTAAGATTAAATAAATAGGTAGTTGCAGCCCTAATTAACCACTTAAACCCTATCCTTCATTGATCAGGATCCCCAATGGGTCTTTACTTGGTCATAAAGCATCAGTGGTGTAAAGTAACTAAGTACATTTACTTAAGTACTGTACTTAAGTACAGTTTTGAGGTATTTGTACTTTACTTGAGTATTTCTAGTTTTCAGTACTTTTACTTCTAATCCTACATCATCTCGGATCAAAAATCTTTACTTTTACTCCACTACATTTATTTGAAAACTTTAGTTACTTTGCAGGTATAAATGATTATATTATAAAACATACATTAATGCACTTTAGCCTTATTCTATACCTTGCCTTTTTGAAAATAGCTGATCTACAAGCTAAAAAATATGTATTTCTTTGAAAAGAAAGAATTGACACTAAATACCTTTTGTATGTTTTCATGTTATCAAGACTATTTTATTCACAGAATATACAGAATCCAAATGTGAAATGTAATGAATAAATGAATGAATAAAAACAAGAATAAAATAAAAAAACACAAGATACATGAACAAACAACATACTGTATATTTACAAGAAGTGCTTAATTGTATACAGTGATTAATTATTGATGAATGACCAGTGATGAATTGATTAATGATTAACAGTCATTAATGAGAAGAGAAAAAGAAGAAAAAAATTGAATGATTGAAGAAACCTATTGATTAAATGAAATAGGTAGGTTGTTTCTGTACAAAGTCTAACTGTCTTCACAACCTACAGCCAACCAGGCTAATATTGAAGGGACTGTCCAGGTTACTCATCCTTCAGAAAGTTGTCCAAGCCTGTTGTGTGTAACATAGCCCCATATAGAACCTCACCCCACTGCATAGCACAACATTATGCAGAGGAGGGTGAGGTTCTATATAGGCTGTTACAACAGGCTTGGACAACTTTCTGACGTTAGTCACCTGAATGATACGGCAGTCTGGGATGGTCCAGTGCTCAAATACCTTGCCAATTCTGCTTCATACAGTGACTGAAGAACTGAAGAACTGTCATAGCACCGAGTAGAGTCCGCTGATTCGTCTAGTCTGTCTGCCACAAAGTACACAAACTGGCACTCTTGTGGTGTGTAGTGCATTAGTTTAACTCTACTGTTAAATCGCACGTTCGGTGGATGAGGCCCATTGTCTCTGTCATCAGTGAGGACACGCTCCTTCTTCAGGATGGATGCAGCCGGCTGGTTATGATGGACTCTGGACCTGGTCATAGAGCCATAACCCTCGTCCTGTTGTTGGTGGTGGTGGGTGGAGGACTCATCGTGTCCTGCTGGGGCAGACGGTTGAAGGGAGTCGTCAGATGATCCCGTTTCCTCCGCGTTTGGAAGTCTGGTGATGCGAGGTAACGCCGGACCGTCCGGTGACTCCGGTCTGGTCCTCCTGCGCCGGGTGACTGAAACACATTGACCCATGACGGCAGAAACTGTTGGTTTGTTTGTTTGGTCGGTTGTTGGTTGGTTAGGGTTGGTAGCTTTCTCTCTCTCTCCTCTCTCTGCTTCTCTTCTCTCTCCTCTCTCTGCAACGACTACTACACCCCGACTCCGCTCGCGTTGAGGCTATTTGAGCGCCGCAACGTTCGAAGCTCGGCCAATCACAAGGCCGATAGGTTGGGGGCGGCACTTCGCGGAGTTCGCGCTTGACCAATCAGAATCAGGAGCGTAGCGCCGGTTGGAAGCGGAGCGATTTTTAAATGTCGCGTCGGTGCTGTTCTGGTGGAAGTTACGTTACATTACACACAATCACACGTTAAAAGGTCCTGGAACTCAAGTCACAAACCCTATTACAGTTTATGTGATGGACAAAACCAGGGGTATTTTGTTCTATTTTAGCCTTTTTCTTCGTCTTTTCTGTCTGCTAATATTGCAAACGACTGGACCAATCAGCGCCGTTCTTCATGTGTACGTCAACCATGACATCGCGAGAAGGCCTGGTAACGCGATACTTGTCGCCAGTAGGCCAGCAAACCTCTGCGCATCTATTCTGTGCATCTTGTTTACATTTTGTAGCCTATATTTTTCCAAGGAACAGAACATCACTACAACCTTTTGTTCCGATAATTTGTTCCAACTTACATTGTTGTGTTGTGTTCACTATATAACATTATTATTATATGGAAATGTAACTAACATTATATTGTCAACGTGCAAATGGTCCATGCACATTAACACTAAATGTTTCTATTAACATTGTGTAGCTAGGCGAAATGGTTGAACATTAGCTGATGTAAACTTATCAACAATAGCAAGTTTAGCAGAATAATAAAAAACTTGACTTAGGTAGGCCAATCAATGAACAGTTCCAAGAAGCAGAGCCTTTCTGTGTATTGGACAGGCTAGCCTGAATTATGCACACCTTTGTTGTCTCCACCAGCCGAAGGCTGAGGGAGAGTATGTTTTCCCCTCCGTCCGTGCGTCCGTGCGTCCTCGCAGTTTGTGAGCAGCTAATCTCAGTCACCGTTGGCCCGATCGCTGCCAAACTGAGCACACACACTCCCTGGATGCCAATCTAGAACCTCTGCCCCACATTTTTCAAATCAGCCTCATGGTGGCGCTATAACAGGCCGATTTGTGTGGCCTGGTTGTTACCAGCTAATCTCCGGCGCCGTTGGCCCGATCGCTGCCAAACTGAGCACACACACTCCCTGGATGCCAATCTAGAACCTCTGCCCCACATTTTTTAAATCAGCCTCATGGTGGCGCTATAACAGGCTGATTTGTGTGGCCTGGTGGAGACCTGTGCTCGGAAGAGCACTGCTTCTAGTTTTTCAGTTGAGATTTATAAAATAGTGTTTAAATCTATGAGGGATCTGAAATTAATATTGAATACATGGTTAACAATACTCTGTTTACTTTCCAGGGTGATTTTCCAGGTTAAGGACACCGTACTGCCGCCAACCCTTCAAAAAGCTCAGTTCTTCACATTGGCTAGTGTGATGGAGAGCCTAGATGTTCAGCGGAGACATCCTGGGGTCATTGCTGAGGTATTTATTATATTATTATTATTGCTGAGGTAATGTCAACCTATTTATTTTTATGAGGGCCAGGGGCCTTCAACGTTTTCAGGCCAGGGACCACTTAGCTGAGAGAGATGAAGCAGGGACCCCCTCTACATATTGTATAATTGTGTGATGCAGATTTTCATCTATTTCACAGATAGATTCATAGACTTGTTTGACAGCACTGTCATCAGTCTATGTTGGATTTGTGTTTTAGTTAACTTGACCTTTCACTCCTGTACTTGGTCTGCTCTCTACACCAAATCTATTTGTCGAAAATAGCCGATCTACAAGCTCTCAACGGCGTTGAGAGATTGTAGATCTGCTCATTTTGGCAAAAGTTTTCCGCAGAATAGGGATGCGAGGGTTCAAGTTGTTAATTTAAAAGAATGATCCTATCACAAAGATTTGGTGGCCCGCCTATAGTAACTCTGAGGACCCCCTGTTGGAGACCCCTGATATATGCTAATTCCAAATATTGATAGGCCTATATCAAAATAGTCTTCCCATTGACTTATTGTCTCCACCAGCCGAAGGCATGGGGGAGAGTATGTTTTCCCCTCCGTCCGTCCGTCCGTCCGTCCGTCTGTCCGTCCGTCCGTCCGTGTGTCCGTGCGTGCGTCCGTGTGCGTCCTCCCAGTTTGTTACCAGCTAATCTCCGGCGCCGTTGGCCCAGTCGCTGCCAAAATGAGAACATACACTCCCTGGATGCCAATTCAGAACCTCTGCCCCACATTTTTCAAATGGCCCTGTTCTAGCGCCACCATAAGGCTGATGTTTGCAAAACACATTTCTGTACACTACTCTTAGAGATTTTGTCCAAAAGTCCTACAAATTGGTAGGCAGTATCTCGACAGTCATGTCATCGACATGGATCTGTCTTATTTTCCATATTCCATCCTGATTGGCTAATATTGGCTTCCAAAGTTTGTAGGATTGGGCCGTTTTGAACAAAATGCCTCAAATCACAAACGCAGAGTGCAATTATCATGAAATCGTGCACACACGTTCCCACTAGGCCAAGGAAGAAATGCCACTTCAAATCTTTGAAATCAGCCTCATGGTGGCCAATTTGTGGTTTTACCTATAAGTCCACCGATCATTTTCAAACTTTGTAAGCACACTCCCTAGAGGCCAAGGAAAAACCCTTTCCATGCATTTTTCACATCAGCCTTTTATAGCACCACCAGTCATTATGATCAAGATGGATCGGTCCCATATTAAATATTCCATCCTGATTGGCTAAGATTGGCCTCCAAACTTTGCAGGATTGATCCGTTTCGAACAAAATGCCTCAAATCATGAACACAGCGTGCAATTGTAATGAAACTGGCAGTATCTCAACAGTCATGTGATCGTCACTGTTAAAGGCCAAAGAAGACATGGCACCCTTTTCACATGTAGCGCCACCAGGAGGCCACAATAATTAATACCTGACCTGGTGGAGACCTGTGCTCGGAAGAGCACTGCTTCTAGTTTATATTGAAATAAGGAAGAGTGGGCACCTCAATGTATTTTTCCATAAATGTAAAAAATACATAATAAAGAATTGGGGAAATGGTCTTGAACAAGCATGGTACATCGTTATCAGAACTAGACCTATATTTACCCTTCACCTTGTTGCCCATGCCCATATATACTACTAATCATGTAATAGGCTACTTTACGTAATTTCAGACAATTTTCACTAACTATCCAATTTTCTTTTTAACATCGAGTTGCCCACTCTTCCTTTAAGCATTTGCATTACTTCATTTACAAGAAGTCTACACAATTAGAGAATGTAGAAGAATTATTATCTTGATCAAAATGTGCCTGTTATCTCTGCTATGGTACCATCAGCACATACAGCATGGACAGAATTGTGGACAAAAGAATCTTATCCAACGATAACAAGTTTTGGGTCTGAGAGGCTAAATCTCATCAAGTGGTCCGTGGCTCAAAATGCTGTAATAAATAATGGACCTTGATATGAAAAGGGTTGACCATTCACCCGGATTTGAACCCAGCTGAGGTGAGGCCATATATCTCTAGATGGGTGAGGCATGTGGTGGAGGGAGGTCAAAGGGCTGTGAATATACTGTAAAGCAGTGGTTCTCAAACTGTGGGTCGGGACCCCCAGTGGTGTCCCCAAATTATGTTGGGGGGTCCCCAGATAATTAACTTAAAGGTGTATTCAGTGATAATGAAAGTGGCCGGGGGTCATCTTCTTGTCCCTTACTGGCCTTACAACGTGGAAATGTTTAGTTGTAGGCCTACGTCTCCAACTTCAGGATATGTATGATACTGATTTACTACGAGACTGTGGCATTTTATGAGTTCAGTAGTTTACAATCTAGGCATTTAGCAGACGCTCTTAATTCAGAGCGACTGTGGTTCTCAAAACTTTTATTTTGACTGTCATAACTAAACATCATAACATAACTACGGCCATACTCTACTCTGATTGGTCGAGGACTGGCTGGCCACCTCTGAAAATCGAATCTAGCTATGCTCGCAACACGGGCCATGGTGGAAGTCCTTATATGGTCAGCACACATTCTAGTGAGGAGAATGAATGGAAAATGTACCAATTATATTTTTATTTGAATGAAATACAATCACTGAATATCCTTTAATGTGCAATGTTGTTTTCTCACTCAACATTAAACAAACCAAGTAGAGTATATCTGCTCATTTCTAAAGTGACAATTTAAGGACTTTTAAATACCAAAATGTCAAATTAAACAAATTGTCAAATATTAGAGATAGAAATTGTGAAAATAGCCGATCTACATGCTCACAACAGCAGAACCATGTTATACAAAATGTAATGCCTCAACTCTTAGTGCTCGTCAGGGTGGGGGTGTGCGTGTGTGTGTGTGTGTGGGGGGGGGGGGGTCCCCCAGTTCAAATGTGATTATTTTGGGGGTCGCGGCCCGAAAAGGTTGAGAACCACTGCTGTAAAGCAGAGTGTGTAAAGCAGAGTTGCTCAGCCTCTTTGGGTGATCTGGAAGATGTTTCCCATGTTGTGTTCAAATCCAGTGGTTACACTTTACATCCAGACATGATTGATTGAATATTCTATTTGACAGAAATGTAAAACAGCGCGTTTACAGTCAAAACACAGGATTACACCAAAAAGTCCTTGCAGTCTTGTTTCCAAACTTTCCATTGGGGTCCTAGGTATTCAATTCATCAACATATCACCACAAATAAAACACTAGGCCTATATATGTACAGAGAGAGGTGTGGCGGGGGTGATCACTGATAAGTAGCCTACCTCCCTATTTGGCCTCCTGAAAGGTGACATTTCAGGGCTGTTTTAAAGGAAGCCAGTGAGCTACATCTTTTTAAGGGATAGGGTTAAGGCAGGGGTCTTCAACATTTCAGGCCAATGACCCCTTAACTGAGAGAGAGATGAAGCAGGGACCCTCTCTACATATTGTATAAATGCGTTATAACCAGCTCTATGGTTATAACGCATAAATGCAGATTTTCATTGACTTGTTTGACAGCGCTGTCATCAGTTTATGTTGGATTTGTGTCTGTGTAAACTTGACCTTTCACTCTGTACTTGGTCTGCTCTCTGTTACCTCAACACCAAACCTATTTGCTGAAAATAGCTTGTAGATCTGCCATTTTTGGCAAAAGTTCTCCTCAGCTTAGGGATGCGAGGGTCCAAGTTTTTAATTGAAAAGAATTATCCTAACACAAGGATTTGGTGCCCCCCTGTAGTAACTCTGAGGACCCCCTAGGGGTCCCCGGACCCCCTGTTGAAGACCCCTGGGTTAGGGCATTCCAATCCACACTTGGCTGGCAGATAATTTAACCATGTTTGTTTTATGGGTGGGTGTGTGGCCTTCATCAAACTATTTAACCACTTAAATCGTAATAATTTCAAGGATCTTGTAGCTATTTTTTGAAAATAAATAAATGGACAAATGAATGAATGAATGAATGAACGAACGAACGAACGAACGAACGAACGAACGAATAGAAACATATTGTCAACACAGTGTAGTTGACGTGCTCTCTACAAATAGATCACCACGCATTTGAGCGATAATCTTTGGCATTGGGATCCCATAACTCAGAGGAACGGGCCCTGCCGTGATTGGCTAGCTGGGCTCCGTGACAACAGCCCGGGCCAATCGCGGCGCGACTGCCCCTCTAAGCCATGGGATGTAGACTCTATCATCCCAAAACCCGCTTTCGCTTCTCCACCTCCAGCGAACGTTTGTTTCATCGTTGCAACTGCTGGTTCCAAGTAAACGACGAAAACCGTAGATTTCACGCGAGTTTCGTGACTTTTACGGCTGTTGTTTTGCTTCTACGAGTCCGTGGGTTTTTGCCGAGCTTGGGAATCGCTCCGGGTTTGGCTTGGGAAGATAAAAATAGCCCAGGTTTGATTTATCATCCCCGAGCCCTCGACTGGATAAAGTTGACCAGCCAAGCTAGCTAGCTAGCGAACCTAGCTAACACCCAAGCTAGCTTATACGTTATCTAGCTTGGACTTCTTCTAGTTGGGGGAGCCCACATTAGGAACCTGTGTTCTTGGCTGTCGTTCTGTCGTTGCAGCCTATAGTGCCGGGGGTGTTTGGACAGTGTTTACGTCAAGTCCGTCCGTTAAGCCCGGGGTTGTTTACAGTTAGCGTGCTGCTCGGGTGGTAGCCTGCTAGCCAGCGAGCTAACTCCCTCCCTGCGTACATTTCTAGTGGAATCCATCCATCCGGAGGCCTGCAGGCTCCAGCCCAACAACAACACCGACACAAACTTTGTCTTTGCATTGCCGTGCAGCGAGCGTTGGACAGGTGAGTGACAAGAGGACCAGCGTCCACACCTAGAGCAGTGTTTCCCAAACCTCTTCATGTCAAGGACCCCCGAATTGACTCTTATTAGCCCCGCGCGGACCCCCCATTTGAAAAGATACGCCAGGGACCCAGGAGAGAGTTTTTAGGGCTCTCTCTAGCTGTGATTCCCAGCCAGTTTGTCATGCATTATTAGGCTACGGACCCCCATGTAAAGGCATTGATATCCCTGGGACACCAATCTATATTGTAAAAGCAATGTCCATTTGTAAACTCTGAGGCGAACGCCTCTCTGAGTTACAGGCCCACAAGGGTCCATTCGGTTCCTGGTGGCTATCATGTAGCTGGGGACCCCCTGGAACTCCCTCAAGGACCCCAGGGGGTCCGACTTTGAGAACCAATGACCTAGAGGTCTAGTGGAACAACATGCATGAGCATAGATAAACCAGACTTGTCATGTGCTGTTTGATAAACAAGCTCTGGTTAAGCCTGACCAGGCTAACGTTAGCCTGATTCAAACCGAACGAGGGGGTTAGGGGGGAAATGTTATACCGACATTTGTTTCCCTGTCAAGATTTGTTTAAAACATGTTTTCCCGTTTTGATTTCATGCGAGAAAGTACACCATATGTAGACTTATTTCTTTATGGACAATTTTCTCCCCGTCATAATGCGTTTCCCCCCTTAACGTTAAGACTTGGGTCGATTTAACATGTGCGGGAACAGTTTCTGACGGGGTTGCAAAACTTGGTACAACACCTGAGGTCGCCATCTTTCACTGGATGCTGCTGTTGGCCCGCTGCAAGCAAGACATAGAGAATTTAACTGCTACTTTCCAGCGTGAGTCAACTTTTAGTGGAGCGTCTTGTTTCTACTTACTCAATCTTTTAAAGTTAAACCGTATAGCCGTCTGAGCTTGTGTCATTTTTTTGTAGCCAATCGTGCCATGGAGTGGTTTGTTTTCACGTTTCAACATCGCGATCAACGTCTAGCCAGGCACGGAATCTCGCAATGCATGGCTCTTGCCATGGGCATGGCATGTGTGTGCACCGCAGTGTTAGTGGCCTGTGTCTGTGTCAGCTACTAAATAGGCCTGCATAGGCTGCATTGCGTCTGTAGGCGCAGGTTGCAACCCCGTTAAATAGTTATCTGACCTAACTTAACCCTTTGCAGCCGTATAACGTACAGCTCTATTAAAGGCAACTCGTCAGAAGGACTTGGCGAGATGCTGGTTAACCCCCCACCCCTCCCAATGGCTCTGGTGGTAACCCACTAGCCAAAAATAAGCTGTCACCGGCCTACTACTGCATTCTTCACTGGTGGGGTGGAACCTCTGGGTTATTTTGGAACAACAGAATAGAGATATAAATCACCTCTTCTGGTTAAGAGGGTGGAAACAAGTTTGTGTGTCTAGGGAAAGAGGACACAGGCAGAGTAAACTTTGTGCTTTGGTGAATAAGGCCCTGTCTGGCCTGTATGATAGACTTACTGCATCAGGTGAAGAAATGGCATGCTCAGCGTTGTGTGTTTGATTTAATTAAATGGCATTGCATTCTTGCAGGAGCTATCCAAGAAAAGACTCAATAGTAAAGTTTTGTGTTGTGTGAAGGCCTAGTCATGTCCAAACTGCCATCCTGATTCTTGGCGTAAAAGAGGTGATGCGTTCAATCACGAATGACATGTAAATCTGGTAGTCCAATGTGACTGCAGTTATTTACCTGGTGGAAAAGAATGTGCCATTGTCCACTTTGAGTTTTGCAGAAATGACATATGCACAACAAATGACATTCTCAATGACTTGGGTTTGTGGTTTTTGACTAAATTGTATTGCGGAAGCAGAGTTGGCTGGCTTTTGAATGCCTATTGTGTAAACCCCCCACCCCAGACTTGGAGCTGGCTACAAATGTACAGTAGTAGTAGCTCCATAATTAAATGTCATGTAAAATACTTCAGCCAGCTGTGGTGTTGATGCTGTTTGCTCTTTGCTGTCCTACAGTGAATGTGGGGGTATTTGCTAGAACCATACAAAAGCAGAAGGAAAGTTATGTTGAGGGTCTAAACTCTGAAGCTATTGGCAGAAATGTCTAATGTCTTCAGTTTGTAAAAGTGAAATGGCACTTTGTCACTTGGTGTGTGACTGTGATAACTTGTCTTGCACAGTAAAATCCTGAGTGTTCATTTAATACTCTTGAGTGTGCAAATGGATCCTTAACCAATTAAAAACCGGGATAGCATCTTGTGTCACTTTTTTAGCTATATAGGTGTAGGGATGGGACGATATGAACATTTCATATCACGATTATTGTGACAAAAGAAATCGCGATTTATGATATTATCACGATAATGAAAATCCATTATCCTGGGGCGGAATATTTGCCAAAAAATAGCCGATCTACAAGCTCATAACGTGTCGCGTTGCGACGCGTTGTAAGCTTGTAGATCGGCTATTTTTTGGCAAAGACATTTGAGAGAGAGTGGAAAAAAAGCCTTTATCAAGTATGTATATTATAAGTAGCTTTTACCAATTATAGCACCGGATATTCAGCTGAGCAAATAAAAGGTGAATTGATCCCAGTGCATGACGATATCACGATGAATTAAATCTCCACGATACGATTATCGTGAGTGTTTTTATCACGATAATATCGTGTATCGTCCCATCCCTATATAGGTGTGTGTGTGTGTGTGTGTGTGTGTGTGTGTGTGTGTCTGTGTCTGTGTCGGGGACGAGTGAATGTCTGTGTTGCATGCATGGATCGCAGATTCGCATGCAAGCGGTGCTGGTCATAGCAGTGCGCGCTGACTGGATGTGTTGTTTACCTCCTGCCTTTGCATGCATGCTTGACACGAAAGCTCGCTTATTTAATGGCAACGTCGCCTCGTGTGCAGTGATTTTGTCAAGATTGACAATAAAACACAACACAAAATAAATACACTACTCGCCGTTAATGCGACACGGTCGGGGAGGGAGAGCGAGCCATGAGGCAGACCAAACAAAGCTCCACATTTGATACACTATTCTGGAGTGCTCCCACAACGGAACGGTTCCATGGACTTTGTCACTCCGCTTCTAGTCTATAGAGAACAGACTCCATGCAAACGCAAGGAAGAGCAATTGTTTATTATAATTATTATTAGGGCTTTGATGCAAGTTCTGGTGGGTGCTGCTGCAAGTTGTGTTGCTTAAAGTAATGCGCCGTTGTGGTCTCCTCTCAGCTGCAGCTTAGCGGGGGAGAAAAAAAAGGGAAAAAAGTCGACCGAAACGTCGATTTTCGGCCGCGACGCGCCGATTCGCAAATAATGCGTCGATTAACATCCCTAGTGTGTATATATGTGGAGCACATTGGTTGGCTATTAAAAATGGCAGATACACAAGTTCATAGCAGCATGTCACTTTGTGCCGTGCTATGAGCTTGTTGATCTGCTATTTTTGGAAAATCATGGAACGTTTTAGCAAATCCTTGAATTATATTTGCATGTTTCTTAGAGGGGGGTCGACGGCCAAATCATTTTGGGGGTTCAGAACCGCTGATATAACAACATACGTTTTTCAGAAAACTGTTTGGATAATGGATTTAGAAGATCATTTTTTTCTGTCAATTCTGTCAAACCAGTCTTAATGGGTTGACAGGCCCATTTGATATCATTGTGTACACTCCCAGAGTTAAATGAACACTGAGGACTTTACTGTGTAGTTTGATGGAAAGCATCAGTGTTGAGCCGCTATTCATCACACATGGCCTGACACACTCGCATGCTGTCTATGGGAATGACTATGTGGATCAAAGGTCGCTTTACAGCCATGCCATTCTTTTTCTGCTTTGTATGCAAACACAGCGAGGGCCCGCGTCAAAGACAGGCATTCGATTGTTGGCAGGGATTACCACTCCCTTACAAATAGCTCCTAATCGCAAAGAATCATTTTTTTTTACTTTTCACACTTTGAAATCAATGATGTTTTGTTGGATTCAGCATCCGTCTTACTGCTGATGTTATGTCAAGAGTGTGATTATG
>NC_137814.1:49046431-49108931 GCF_963921795.1 Nannobrachium achirus | reverse complement strand
GTGCCTGTGAGTTGACAGTTGGCTTTCAAATTTAGCACTGAATTAAATTGAACCTTCACCCTCATTTAAGCGTAATTAATATACTGTCACTTAACGTAGTAACTGCACTCTTATTCAATTTACTTTTGAAGGCAACATGACAGGCAGCTGTAAAAGTAATGGTTCTCAACTCTGAGTACTGTTAGTTATCATTCCAGCTGTCTTGTCGGGGACTAATTTAAACCTGATCACCAGGTACAATTCAGATCAGTAAATGTTCAAATGGAAAACTAGCAATAGTCTGGCTCCTCAGGTCTGGAGTTGAATCTGAGACCTACTGCTGAACACATAAAATTTAATTTCACTAGTAAATGTGGAACTTGCTTGTCACAGGTGTCAGAGTTTCATCACTTTCAGCCATGTCAAAGTGTGTATTTTGACCAGGTCAGGTGTATTTTTCTATTCGAGTCCTGTAAGTTACAGTCTGCGCAGATATTACAGATGACTGTACCAGATGGCACAGTCTCTTGGTTAAGTACATTACCGCACATTAATTACCTTTTCCATTTTCAGCCATTTGTAAAACTACCTATATGAAAATGAGCTGGAACTAGGGGTGGGCGATATGGCGATAATTATCGTCTCGGCGATACAGCTTTGCCACGATAGGCCATTTCAGAATATCGTTTCTCTCGTGATACAATTACAAACAGTCATTTAGAAAAGGCTCTGGATATACAGCGAGTGCACGTTCCATGAGTCGCAGCTCTATTGCTTAATTTATACTTCTATAGTACGGTGGTGTAATTCGCCAAAAAGAACAGATCTACAAGCTATAACGTGTCGCGGCTCAACGTGGCATATAGTTTGAGGATCTGTCCCCTGCTTTCACGGCCCCTCCCCCGTGCAGCACGCAGACAGGCTACAGAGTGTCTACAGCACTGACTGAGTTGTGATTGTGTGCAGGAGGGAGCACGGCACAGTTAACCTCGCCCACCAGGCTTTCTCAGAGAAACGGCACAGTGGTCCACGATTTAGTTTCACTTTCACGGGACTTAAAGCAGTGATGCAGCTTGGCCTGCATTCTTTGAAGCATATTTTTCATAATGGATGCATTAAACTAACAGGACGCAAACTACTTTCCGTCCTGCTATCGCTATCAGCCATCTCACTGCTTGCAAAGCTGAACTGTGCTGGAGTCTCATCCATAGCTGTGTGTTCTGGCAGTATTGATGAGATGATTTAGATCACCTTGTAAATCCATGCTTCTGTTTTTATTAACTATAAACAAGTAGCTATTTGCTGCTATTTGTAAAGTGCTTATGTTTTCACCATTGATGCATGCGTGTGTCGTCGCGAATCGCGGTGAAATCGTCGCGTCTATTTTGCGTCTATTACATAATTGGCTTAGTTATAAAAACCATGCCATTATTGTTAGTAGAAAAGCTAGGATGATAATGAGTGAGTAATTCTCTAAAAAGAAAGCTTGTATCATAACAAAACTCCTGACTTTGGTTGGTCATAAGGTAATTTGTTTTCCCTCAAGTTTCAATGGTAAGGCATGGGTTGTTGTCAACCTGTGGGTCGAGACCCCCAGAGAGGTCCCGAAATGATTTAGCCAAATTGTTTTGAAAATAGCCGATCTACAAGCTCACAACACTCAAAAACATTTTAAGGGAACCCATAAAACATTTCTGGGACCCATTTGAATGACCTGAACCATCATCACACCAACTAGTAAATATTTTGAGGTAAAAAATTATAATTGTTTAATCAAAAATCTGAATGTTATCATTAAAAAAAATCATAGATTAGGCTATCTATCTTTCTATCTGCAGCATACAAATGAATAGATTATCTATAGAATATCTGTGTGGGTCTAATAATCATAATAAACCTAAAAACTCGCATAAAACAGTATCGTGATAATATCGTGTATCGTGATACTGCATGAAGCATATCGTGATAATGCTTTTATCCAATATCGCCCACCCCTAGCTGGAACCTATTTAGCATTGAATGTTCTATTCTGTGTTCTATGCTGAACAAAACAGTTTGATGTGAATGAATGCATGTAATGATATACAGACATGCTTAAAGACAACTTCACACATTTTCAACCTATCTTCATATAATTGGTCCTCACTAATGATCATTATAATATGGTAAACTTTCTGTCTAGTGTCTACTCGGTTTGCGTCTCAGAGAGGGACTGGACAGTTCAGAAACCTGCCTACCAGTGACATAATCGATGGGGAAAGTTGGCATGCTGTAATGGAAGCCACTGTTCTCGCGTTAATACAAATCTAAATAAAACATTTGAATTCTTGATTGGAGAAAAAAAAATGTCTATGAAGGCATCAAAGGTAGGCGGGTTTCTGAGGTGTCCACAGCCCTCCTCTGAGAGAGACAGAGTGAGTATTTATCATTCATGAGCATTAGTGAGGACCAATATATAGGGTGAAAATGGGTGAAGTCGTCCTTTAATTTCTAATCTACCGCATGGTGGTGTACTGTCTGATGCCAAAAATAACAGATCTGTTCTTTATGGCAACCTTTAACAGTTGTATTATGCAGTATACATTAGGATAACAATTTTACATTCCTACTAATAACACAGCGTTTATAATCAGAAGGGATGCTCACATATAAGCTTCCACTCAGCCCATGTGGTTTGCATATCATGAAATAAGCTCTCAACAGACTCAATCCACCAACATGCTCTGATGTTTACCTTTCAATTTTCGTGCATTGTCATTGTACTGACAAAGCTGGCAGCTACCTTGCTAGCAGTAACATAGCAAACAGATGTGACGGTTGTCAGGGACTATAAGAGCTGTGTTGAAAAGGGGGAAATGACGAGGGCACTTTTTATAAACTTTTCACAACCTAGTTGGCAACTTGAAAACCATGAGAACACTGCTCTAGTCTGAGGATCCGTCCCACCGTCACTGTTCAGCGGTGTAGCACTCTGGGCTGCATTGCAGACTGCAGACCGCACCGAGAGTAAATCTGCTGTACAAAATACACGATATTGACGAACATTGTTAATCACTCCAAATTGTCTTTTCTACACAATACAAAAGGTTTTTGAATTCGGCGCATATGAGAGAAGATGGAAAGTAGGTGTGGAACTTCCTTGCCAAAGGTGTCCGTTCTGTTTAAGATGACAGGTATTCATTTGATCTGAACTTCAGAGTGAAAGGAGAAGTAGGCTAATCCTAGAAGACTTTGATACTGCTCTTATTTCGATAATAAAGCCAAATGCAGTGATATCAGCAGGATGGAATGGTAGGACATTGTTGTGGCATATGAGATTGTAAACGGTTTTGTGACCACTTTCAGTAATGCAAAAATGGGTAGGTGTTTGTTACAGGAATCATATCTTCTAAACTCGGTCCATCTTTCAGTTGCATCCATCTCATAGGTTCTTACCGTATTCAGTATGTGCAGTTAGATTATTATTAGACAAGGCATCACATTGCACGGCATTGTGAGCTTGTAGATCCGGCATTTTCATAAGATCTTGGAAAAACATTTTAACAAAACAAATCATGAATGGGTGTCCCTCCCTTTGCACAAAATTCTGAAAATTCAAATGGGGGGTCTGCGGCCAAATGCATATTAATTTGGTGGTCCTTGACATGAAAATGTTTGAGAACCACTGATTCAAACATCGGGAAGGAGGCCCAAATAATCTACAACACTTTGGAAACTAACCCAAAAATCTAATCAAGCGATTTTACAGATATTTAAGCCCAAAGTCGCTTCTAATAAGCATACTTGGTAACACTGGACGGAGCTTGTTTGACGCTTGGCCGCTCTGCAGAGCACTGCAGACTTTTGATTGACAGCAGCACATGAAACCCATTGCCAAGGCGCTTGAGAGAGGCCTATATGTGGTGGTCGTGCTATCGCCTGCACCAAGCCAACTCCTGTGTGTGTGTGTGTGTGTGTGTGTGTGTGTGTGTGTGTGTGTGTGTGTGTGTGTGTGTGTGTGTGTGTGTGTGTGTGTGTGTGTGTGTGTGTGTGTGTGTGTGTGTGTGTGTGTGTGTGTGTGTGTGTGTGTGTGTGTGTGTGTGTGTGTGAGTGTGAGAAAATCTGTGTTTTTAGTATATTTACATTTTGTGATAGCAAAATGTCTTTACCTAGCCCCTGGAAGTCACTTTGGCAGTGACGTCAGAATGGAAAGTGGATAAATGTCCCTTGATGATAAACGCGGGCGGTTCTCTCGGCTGGCTCCACGTATTCTATTGAAGTCAGTGGGCGCCGCCCCGCTCAGCGTGTAGATCATGTGGAATCAACTGCTCCTCCTTCCGTGGGCATTGCTAGTCGCTTTTTCGCCCCCCTTCTTTGGTTTGGGAAAGGCGATAAATGTGTCAGAAGGTGGATGGGCGGGCGGCACGAGGCTTTCTCCTTCTATGCAGTGCCCTCGCTATAGCAAATATGTGGAATCGAGCGCCACAGCCCACCAGACCTCCCTCTTTTGTGCCTTGGTTTCATAGGGGGAGTGGTCTTCCTTTCTCCTCTACGGTTCTATAATATAGCGTACACAGTACACTGTCGTTTTACTCACGTTCAGAGCGATTTTTTGGACTATAGAGACATTGACAGCCAAGAAAAATCCATCAGAAGGACTTCGCCGTCGGAAAGTTCACTTATTATTAAGCACCGATGTGCTCGGATATTTTTAATTTTTCAACGTGTTACACCCATAGAGTTATAATAAGTAGTAGATAGTAGATAATAAGTTACACCCCTATGGTTACACCACGGACAACCGCTTTTCGCTCGCGTCGCACTGTGTGTGTGTGTGTGTGTGTGTGTGAGAGAGTGAGTGAGTGTGCGTTAGAGAGAGCGACAGATACAGACAGCGTCTATAAAAACTGCGTGTGTATGATGTTTTAAGCATTGTTGTTTCCCAAGTACTGGGTCTCGACCCACGGGTGGGTCGCGGAATGGGACTGTGACGTGTGTGTGTGCCAATGTTGTGTATTGTAACTGCGTCTTCTATTGCAAACAGTGCTAAACTCTTCAATCAATCAATCAGTCTATACAACAACCTCGCGAATTTGCCTATACAGCCCCCACCCCCACACCACGCAAAAGTCCTCAATTCAACATATAGGCTACGTCAGTAAAAGTACAAAAGTATTGACTTGATTTCATAGGCAATTAATTGTTAGCCTACTGTCAAATCTTTTGTCCCAGTACAGTTTTTGCTGAAAGACTGTCAGCCCAGACTACACTGGACACCTTACACATGACAGTTCCTGGGTACCCAAAAAATATATGTAATGTCGGTACTGCCTATCGGTTCCTAGATGTGATGCGCAAAAAAAAAAAGACAGCACAAACAGCACAAATTGCACAATCCAAGCACCGCGATGCGTCGAAGCATAATGCTGGAGCGTCTCTGTGTTGAAGTTCGGCGGTCCTTCGGGCCACTCACCTCTAGAGTTCAGGCCACTTCTAGAGTTCACAGCAAGATACTGTGTGTGTGTGTGTGTGTGTGTGTGTGTGTGTGTGTGTGTGTGTGTGTGTGTGTGTGTGTGTGTGTGTGTGTGTGTGTGTGTGTGTGTGTGTGTGTGTGTGTGTGTGTGTTGCTAAAATGAAACTGAAAGTGAATTCTCCCCAAACATTGGCAGGCCTATTATAGTAATAATAATAACACAATTAGGCCATAAATGTGCAATTATGCAACTGGAGACATATTACCTTTTATTACCCAATAAATAAATAAATAAAGAATGTTTAAAAATAATGTGTGTGTATATATTAAAAAAAAAAAAATCTCTATTCAGTTTCAGCTAAAAATATATATTTTTAACCATTTTGGAACCGAAATAGGAACCGCTAGGAACCGGAACCGATAAGCAGAACCGGAACCGGAATCGTAAAAATCCAAACGATACCCATCCCTTGCCTGAGCACCACTAAACCCCTTATGTTGATCAAATATAGAGCAGTCGTGCCTGAGCGCCCACAGGGCGATCTGTTTTTTTTCCGACCCTGCTGTCCTCTGCCCAGCTCAGCCTCTGGCCGGACACCTAATTGTCCGGTTTTCAGAGTGGTGTTATTGCTTTAATGGTTACATTTACATATCTCTGCTAATCTCCCGTTTCATTGGTATAGAAAAATAGCAGATACACAAGCTCACAGACACACACGTGTGTGCATTTCATTTATAGAGCTCGGCAGTCATCGCTTACACTGAACGCTCCGGTCCACCGTCACTCCTCCGTCCTCCCACGCTTATTGTGGATGAAACCACGGCGAAAGTATGTGAACTGCAGATGAACTGCAGCTCAGATTTGCCCAAAAAAAGCCGAAACGAAACGTCATTTAGCCAACAATGGAGCAAAGTAAATTAGTTAATAAAGAAGCGCAGAATTGACGAGTATTATCATGCACTTTGCAGCACTGTGTGCAGTGGCGTAGGGGAGGGGCACGCAACCCCCGCAATGCAGAGGGGGCCCCCACACAGCACACACCCAAATGCTCCCTACTGCTCCAGTCTAATTCTCTCTCCCCCTCCCCCACCTGCTGGCCCAGTCTCCACACAGCTGTGTGGAATGTAGTTAATGAGCACTCCTTTAGCTTTCCCTTACCAAGAAAGGAATATACATTTACTGCACCCAGCATTTAGCTAGTGGTCGTGTTGGAGCGCCTCAGTCCGCCAGCAGAGTTCATGTGCAACTTCTTCCAGAGAGATTGATTGATTGAAGACTTTATTAGAAGTTTGCATAGGAAAGGGTACAGTTTCATGACAGTACAGTTCACTGGTACAAGGTCAACTAAAAGGAGATCCTAGTAAGCTTTTCAGCTTATTTACATAGGAAACCTTTATGTATGACTCATATAACATTGAACAGATATAACTCCGTCATCATTTGCAAAAGGGCCCCCACTCCCCTCCTCGCAGGGGGGCCCCACAATTTTCAGGAATGATGTCAGCAAAGAAAAGGTAGAACGCAATGCATGTTTAGGTTTTCCTCTTGTCACTAGTAACAAAATAACTGCAGCTGAGCATAATTATATCCACAAGTCTCCCCTTCTCTTCCCCTCTCTCTGTTCTATTATTTGTGCTATGCCAGTCATGTGGATTAGATTTCTAATGGGACAATTTAACTCAAGAATAATTGCAAAAAAGATACAGTGTAGGGCCATCATGAAATAAAATAATTCATGAAGGGTATTTGGGTGCATAATAAATAAAGGAGGTAGGCTAGTCTTAGTTTCAGGGCCGTGCAGCCCATACAGGCAAAATAGGCAGCCGCCTGGGGCCCCACACAGGCTGGGGGCCTCATGAGATTTTTTTTTTTTTTTTAACTAACATGGGCATGGTGATTCAGCAGTGATTCATGGTGGTCCATTGGCTAATAAGTGTCAATTTAGGGGTCCTTGACATAAAAAGTGGTGTAACTTGGAGGGCGCTGGTTTAAGCTTCGCTTGTTTAGCCTTGGATCAAGACAGTCATAGGTCAGTCTTGTTAACTCAAATATTTACTTCTGGGGGTCCCTGGAACAAAATATTTTGGGATGGGCAGGCCATGGAGCCGCTCCGTGGACCAAATACATATCATTTGTGCATATCCAGGGGTTAGCTGACATTTGGTGGGTGAACACTAGGCACAATCATTGTCATTTTGTGCCATACATTTTAGGCAGATTACCCCCCCGGACCCCCTGCGGCTTAACACATTAAGAAAACAACAAGCAACAAAATGTTATTATTGAAATATTCAATTCTAGTTTTAGGTAGCAGGGCTTAGGGAGCATTTGAATTTGCGTTGTATGTATTTGGTTATGGCTCTAGTGCAGGCTTGAATAATAAACACAAAAAAGTATATTTGTGCTTACTTACTCATAGTAACTTGGTGAGAGTAGAAGGAAGAGTCAGAAAGCAAAAGTAGCCTTTAAAAAAACTGATTACGGCATGTGTGGACTATGAAGGCCAAACAGAGTCTTGCTCTTTAGAGGTGCTGTGTGCACTGCACTCCTTCCAGTAGGACATAATGTGGTATTATAGGAGCAGCGAGAAGAGGGGGAAAATAATTTCCCTCACAGCTCCGACATTAGGAAGTGGAAAGAGCCCGCCTGATGCCCTTTTTCCCCCCAGTGTCGTTCACATGGACAAGATTGGAGAGGAGATTGTGGGGCGCGTGTTCAGTTGGTCTGTTCCTGAGGCAATGGGTCTAAGTTCTAAGCAGGCCTGTGTGCTAGTGAAATGCTCAGTGTTTCATAGCTAATAGGCTGAGTTTGGAGGACAGATTGATTTGACATCAGTCATATATTCAAAGTATAAGCTTAAGACTAAATATTAAGTGGACCTCAGTTAACTCATTTACTCTACCAGCCGAGCAACCCCAACATTTCGCTATGTCTTTCACTGCCTGGCTTCTCTTACCTTTTAACGCGGGTGCTAGAGTTTCCATCGTGCGCGATCGGACACGGACTATGCATCGTGTGTGCGGGGTATTCCATCAGCTTCGTCCAGCGGTTGTCTTTTTGTAAGCCGTTTTGTACACACAGAAAGCTAACGGCTGGATAGGGGCTGGACCATCCTGCTTCCGGTTTCGGCTTCTGGTTAATAGGTCCGTCTCCATAATGGGTCTGTGTTTTTTTATTATTTTTTATTAAAGCTTATTAACTCTTTTGGTTCCTCGGGCCTGGCGGAGAGGCACTTCAAAGGTTAATGTAGGTTTAGCTCCCTCTCTAGTATAAATTAGTAGTTTGTGTTTATTATACTCTTGTTTTTCAGATACTTGGCTTGGTTTTAAGCTGGTTGCACAATCCCCCAAAAATGTTTTTGAGGCAAAGGAGAAAGAGGAGAGAGAGCAAGGGACCCAGTAACGACAGTTGCGAAAATCTGAAATAAATCTACCCTGATCCGAAAATAAATACAAAACGGGCAGCAGTGTGCAAATGTGATTGACGTAAACGTGAGGTTGATGCAGAGACCTTTAGTGTAGATTAACAAAACTTGTTTCCTCAAACGTGCCACATTTGCCCAGAGACTAAACATAAGGTGACCTTTTCAGGTCATGTTCTGGAATGCCAGACAAACTCTACTACATCCTAATGGCTTACAGCTTGAAGCATACGCCTGCCATGATAACCCAGAGCTAGCGCGACCTGTTTCTCCTCATCCTGTATTCTGTTGCTCACCACCCTGCACTACACCATATGCCTGCCACATATGTCTACGGATGGATCACACATTAAACCCATTCAGAACGGGTACACATTATTGTGTATCATTATTTTATGCTTTAACTATTGAAAAATAGCAGATATACAAGCTCACAGCGCGGCACCGAGTGCCGCGCTGCAAGCTTGTAGATCTGCTATTTTAGAAAAGTCGTGAAAATTAGAATTTTGACCCGATTCTATAAGTGTCTTTTGAATCCTCCTAAAGTTTTTTGAAAAACCTAGTATGTTTCTATGTCAGCAATCTGGCCAGCCATCGTCAAAGAAAAGGTCCTTTTCAGTTAACTTGAGAGACTACTATGTCAGTGGTTCTCAAACCGTTTCATGTGAAGGACCCCCAAAATGATATGTATTTGGCCACAGACCCCATCTCAAAATATCTAGTTCCAGGGACCACCCCCAGAAGCAAAATTTGAGTGACAAATGTTTGCTTTAAAAATACATATATTCAAAGATTTGCACACCTTTTCACAACTTTTTCAAAAATAGCAGATCTACAAGCTCGCAGCGCGCGCTGTGAGCTTGTAAATCTGCTATTTTTCACTGGTTAAAGCATTCAATAATTCTAGGCCTGAATGGGTTTTAATACACAACCTATTTTTAGCCATGTGTGAAATCTTATAAGTGACGGCTGGTACAGGAAAGAGAGTTTTTAAGAGACCAAAGTGTCTTGTCCTAGCTTCCTTTCACTGGTGTAGGTCTGTAGGGAGGTGGTTGTAATGTTTGTGATCAGTCTGCCTCTTGCAGGTGTTCACATACACACACTATAGTGTTATGTTTATACTGTTAAAACCTGGCATTATACTTTTGGTACACATGTTATGGTGTGACATCTTTTGGTGAAAAGACAAAAAGGAAATGCCATATGGAGTGTCATTTCAGTACATTATGGCATGCCTTAATTGTAAATAATCTTAAATTTCCATACTACATGTTGAAAATACAGCAATAATTAGGCAAATGTAAACATAAAAAGTCCAACTATATGGAGATACAAGGTTTCTGCCCGACAGCAACTATGTTTGTGCTGTTATGAACCAGTGGCTATTTTCTAATATTTGCGGAGGAGACAACAGTTGACAATTGGGGCAACATTTTTATGAGCAGGAAGTGGAAGGTGTTTCCAACAAGCCAAGCAAGGTTAATGATCGTCACACTTGAAATGTCGCTACTAAACTTGGGATCTTTAGTGCACACTTTGGTTTTTGGACTTTACATTGAAAACAAGCTCAAAGTAATGTGTAAGTAAGTGTTTGTCATCTGATTGTGCCCTCTTGTGGAATACTACAGTAAAACACATCCTCCATATTATTAGCTGCCAGTGTTTTAGCTTGGCTGAAATTTCTTTCAGATCAATGTTTTGGAAATTTAAATAAATATCTGCAAAGCACATTTCTAAATTAATCATGCTGCCACCTCTTGAAACGTGTGAAAGTGAAGGAGAAAACAAATAAAACAATACATTAGTATTTGATTTGAGCTCTTTCGTCCCTTGATGACGTCAGAGCAGCCTGCGGCCAGAAGTGTGCAGAGATGGACAGTTGAGAGGCCATACACAATAATGGACCGAAAGGGAGGAAAGGAGTGAACAGACAGATGAGTGGACGGAGGATGGGCAGATGAACAGATCAATAGAGTTCTGGGTAATTAAGCATAAATACAGTATATCTAAAATGATATTGTGAAGACTAGAGGATGCGATTAAAACCAAAAAGGACTTTTTATAATCTACTACATTTATTAACCACTTGACACTTTATTATACTTGTTGTACAATGGTGGCGTATGAAGATACTGTAGTGAAAATCTACAAGATCAGGGGTGTTGCATCGCAATGCAGTTAGCTTGTAGATTCATTAGCTATTTTCAGTATAAAAAAATCTAATTGTTCATGAATTACAATCGAGGCAAAAGTTTGAAATATTCGTGATATATATTTAAAGTCCTATCGCACAGAGATGGATGGAGGAGCCCTCTAATGCCCATGTTTTTACATCATGGTCAACTTTCTTGTTTGTCCAAGCCTGAGGCTAATCGTACAAACCACTGGTTTGATCAGCAGATTCAGCACCACATTACTTGTGCATGTTGCCAACAGGCCAAGGAAGTGCCTCCATGCATTTTCTTTCACATTGTTTTTGAAATATTTAATTAATAGTTAATTGGGGTCGTGGGTTCTGAACAAGACTCCATCTGTCTTTCTCTCTGACCCTTAGGTCTCTTGTCTTTGTCCAATATTCTTTGCTCTTCGGTCATCTCTTTGTACCTCTCTTCTCCCTCTCCAGCCTCTAGCCTCTCCCCAACACTCACTTTGTGTCTTTCTGTCATTCTCTACCCCACCGTCCGTCTACCCATGCTGTCCTCTCCTGCCTGTCACAAGGATACAGCCTGACTCCTTCTGCCCATTTCCACCCCCTTCTCTCACTCTTTCTCTCTGTTTCTATCTCTGTCGCCACTTGTCCATCCTCCTGTCTGCCTCCCCTTCCCAGGGTCGTCTCTCAGACAGAGAGACAGGGGGCCACACACTGTCTGTCCTCCTCCTTGTGACACATCGTAACGTTTCTGTGATGAATCACATTCTCTCGTCTGCTCCCAAATTACCAATCTCTCCATCACAGACCCAGGGAACGTATGAATGTTGTGCTTCCTCCCTGGTGGATGGGGAGGGGGTTCTGAAATGTCAAGTAAACCTCTGTGTGCGATGCCGTGCATCCCCTTAATGTCAGCTACGGTTTCCATGGCAGCCAGGTCGGACGCAAGCGAATGATTGGGTGTTAGAACACGGCTGGACTGCTGGTCCTTTATGTGTACATACATACGCAATACACATACATCATGGCTGGGTTACTGTGCGTTTATGTGATTTGGCCTTGGTGTGTGTGATAAGGTTGCGTCTCGGTGAAGCGACTTGTGCGTTTGTCAGCTTATTAGCATATTTAGTATGTAGTGCGCAAGTCACTGTGTACCGCTGTTTGTGTCTAGGTGTTTGTCCTGGGTTTGTGTGGCTTGAGCTGATGGCGCAGCTCTGGTGAAATATGAGTCAGGGAACGGGCAGGAGAAGCCTGTCTCCTCATCCCCTCTCCTCATCTCCTCTTAATGTATCAGGCTTCTTCTATCGTCCTCACCTTCACACATTCCCTCTTTATTTTTTCCCTGTTTCGATTTCTCTCTTCTCTGCCTTTGTTTGTTCCTTTATTTATTTTTTTACACATGCGCGCGCGCCGCACACGCACACATTTACAGCAGAGCGCAGGTGTTGTCACTGAAGTGTTGATGGAGCCTTGTGCTTCACCAGAGAATGACTCAGAGGAGAACTGCGTGTGTATGTGCTGAACACAGCAGCTAGAGGTCTGAAGTGTGTGGCTGTCTCTCTCTCTCTCTGTATGTCTGTTTCTGTCTGACACTTTGTCATTGTTTCTTTAAATATCTCCCTCTCTTGCCTTCTCTCTCTCTTTGTCTGCATGCCTCTTGTCTTTCACTCTCCCTTTCTCCCTCTCTCTGCCTGCCTGTCTTTTCCATTTGTCTCTCTTTTTCATCTGTTCTGCCCCTCCTTCTCCTCTCTCCATCGGACCGCTCAAAAGATCCTTGCCTCGCAAATTTAACATGCCGCCTGCCAGTACAACGTTCCCATTGAAATCGATGCTTGAAAAGGAAGGCTGAATTCACCAAACTTGAATGACTCATCAGACGGCCAACGGTGCTAAACAAAGCAGTGAGACTTCCTCCCAGCGTGACAGCCAATGGTCTTGTGCCACGTCAGTGCCCCCCGGTCCCCCCCCAGCCGTAAAAAAAATCATCTCTGATTTGTAGACTCGGCTGCACAGCGACCTGTCCCCTACATCTCGCCTGGCGACCAGAGTGAGTGTGACAGGCGCGAGACGGAGTGGAGCGACCGCCTGACTCCACACAGTAGCCTGGAGCTACCGGTGACATCCAGGACCTGGAGAAAGTGTTTTTGGTGACGGGGGTGGAGGTGTAGATTAGAATGAGACGGGGTACGGCTTGAAGCGCACACAATCTGCTGGGACTCGGTACATTGGAAACAGCTGCTTGTTAGCGTGTGGATAGGGCTAAGGGCTTGTTTGTGTATGTGTGTGTCTGTCTGTGTTGATGATTGGAGCAGAGTTAGGGCACAGCATGAAAGGCTAGTTAGTTTTCTGTATGTGGCCACACATTGTCATGTATGTGATGTTCGTGTGTCTACAGGTACATGCAAATGATGGATTACGTTTTCATGGAAGGAGATTGTTTGCTGAATTTGCATGTGTTTATACATGTGTGAGGCAGAAACAGTAAGATGGGCATGTTGTGAATTTATCACATCCCTTTGTTGTGGTTAGACTGCATCTAGTGTGTGTTTGTTTGTGTGTGCCGTGCAGTGCACTCACACAGATGTTGTTTTTTTTTTGCCGGTGCGCATCATGGACTCAAGCGCCGTTATTGGTTGAAGCACATAAGATACAGTCGGCTGTGAACACTCGCAAGAGTAATCCATCTGTGAATGTCTTGACATTACCTTGTGGAACATGGACTGGATACACTGGAGCCTTGTCCCTCCGCCCCCCGCTGTGAGCTCCGGGCGGGGTTTGCCTCAGGACTTTGAGGAAACCCTGGCTCTAACCACAGCTCTGAGCTACAGTCTGCTGGCCTGTGAGACCTGCCTGAGGGACTGGCACAGCATTGGCTTTGATCCTGTGAGTATGTCCAGAAACAGAGGTTGTTGTTATTATAGACCAGGGCTGCCACATTTGAGCTGGCTTGCCATCAGGCATCATGTCATTGTTTGATGCTCGCTGCGTAGTGCTCAGTCCAATTACCAAGCAGTAAGAATGGTGAGTGACAGAAATGACATCAATGTTTATGACTGATTCTGTGGGTCATGAATGTGAGAAGTTCTGTCTCATCAGTGTTGCTGAGAAAAATAAGATGCCACATTGTTTACTTGTACTTTATGACTACAAGAACTACGTGCCATGCCATGTCCTGTGTAGCGTATTTCACAGGTTTGGGATTTGTTTTCATACGCTATGACTTGGTTTCAGATGAGGTTCTCCTCAAGAGGTAGTACTAACCTGAGTTCTGGGAACCCGTGGGAGGGGAAGCAGTGCTGTTGCTCTGGATTAGTCGAGCTAAGGTGACGACACTGCAACCAGACGCTCGATTAACACAACACAGCTATTAACAGCAGAGGAAAGCCAGGATACAGATAAAAAATATAACCTAAACTGTTAATTTGTCATAATATTTGCACATTTTGGAACACTAGTGCCACAAGCTGGGACCTTATGTGCTGGTGGCTTCCCGAATTCCTGTACTGATATATAATAGGAAAGGAAACAGGAAGCATTAAACTAATTCCTCATTAGCGGCAATCTGTCCCAAAGAACTGTTAAGATAATTTAACACACTAATTCTAGCTTTAAATGTCCGGTCTTTGACTGGAAAATCACTTTTATTCAATGATTTGTATTAAGCGCAAGCTGTTTTTATTGAAGCAGCTACTCCCAAGTTCAATTTTATGAGTGAATTCGGAGTCCATTAGACCAGAAGTTCAGTTGATGTTTTGTTTAAAGTTTACTCCAATGCAATGGAATTTGACTTTTTGAGGGGGCTTTGCTAAACTATTGGCTGTAATCTGTATTTACTTTGACTGTGAAGTTTATTGTTGGTGATGTGATCATTCATGTTAACAAACCCCAGGACAAAGAACTGTGCTGTGTTCTCGATAAATATGAACCGATTCAGCATGTGACGGAGTCCACCCACAACAAGCGGCACATTTAGATTTAATCATCTCCAATGCAGTTGAATGGTCTCAACATTTCTAAGGTTGTGGTAACTGTTCATCTCTCTGATCATTCCAGAGTTCTCGTTGAGACTGAGGGTACTATCTGTGGGTGTGGAAGTGTTCTTCCACACCTACACTTTCTTGGTAATCAGTCAATAACCTTGTTGATCATTTCAATTCTAAAATAGCAATTATTGATGCCATTTCCACCACTAAAACCGGGCATACGCTGCATTATTTTAGAAATGTCAATTTTTACTAGTACTCAGACTGTTTGTGCTCACACAGACACACACTAGACACTGTATGGTGACTATGGTCTGAACCCAACTTGAGTGCTCACACTACACGTCTATCCTTGTTGGCCCTTGCTGTCCATTCTTGGCTGTTGATAATTGTTCTTATTTTTTCTTTAAATGTTGCTGTACTTTTCATACTTTTCTGTAACTTTGTAACCTTAACACCTGTGCCACCTGTGCGCCTGGTTTTCCCCCTTGGGATAATAAAGGTATCTATCATCATCCGTGTATAAATATTTGAAAGCTCTGAGGTAGGAGTTTTTAAATTAAATCAACACAAATATGAATATTCCCCGACAATGTTTCATATTTTTGGGAAAGCCGGTTGTCTCTGTACTATGGGCACAGGGAGGCGTATTTGCATAGTGCGCAGACACACTAATGTCTGACGGACAAATAAGAACATATAGGACTAATAAAAATAAGATCAGAGTCGTAACAGAGCAGTCAAACAAACTACAAAGTGTCATAGTCAGAAGAATGTCAACAGTGGCAGAGATGCAGTACTAAATCTCACTCTTCCAGTCATCAACAACACTTTAAAAAACATCGAATAGCCTAACCCCCATGCCAAACTTCAATTTAGAAGCAATGAATGAGGTCCAGTCTCCATCCTACAGTCCCCATTTGGGCATATCCATCGCTCCCTGGCAGCATCGGAACATCCGTTAGCACCTCGATGCATTCATATTAGAACCTCAGGCCATGTCTGGCACTTTACTGCCGTGGCGTGTTCAATAGAGTCCCACCTGCTCCCTTGATTCTGGTGATCATGAAAACGGATTAGATATTCATGAAAAACTGTCTGATTAGTTATCAAAAAGAGACATTACATTTTGATATGTATATCGACTACAAAGATGTGAAATTATAGGGGAGGCACTCTCCTGGATAAACGGATACCTGAAGAATAGGTACCGTCTTGGTTTAATATTTACTCAAATTATTTGATAATCAACGTACAGTACTATATCTGTCCTCTTAAGTTGGCATAGCATTTGTTATTGTCAAGCATTGTATTTCGGGCGGCCGAGCGTCTAGTCGGCGCCCTGGCCAACTCGGGAACAATGTATATAGGGGATGAATGCCCCGCCCTTTAATGCAAACCCCATTATACCTGTTGTCATAGGATCTGTTTTGACCATCTGTTTGCGTGTGTCCATTTATGCCCATATATGGGGATATCTATCTGTCTACGTCCATTTTATGTCCATATATGGAGATCTCTGTAGGACCCGCTTTGACCATCTGTTTGCCTGTGTCCATTTATGCCCATACATGGAGTTATCTGTCTGTCTGCGTCCATTTTATGCCCATATATGGAGATCTCCGTAGGACCTGTATTGACCATCTGTTTGCCTGTGTCCATTTATGGTCATATATGGAGATATCTGTATCTGTCTGTCTGCATCCATTTCATGCCCATATATGGAGATCTCTGTATCTGTTTGTCTGTGTCCCTTTATGCCCATTATGGAGATCTCTGTATCTGTCTGTGCCTCCGACTGTGTTGCAGACACAATGCTGGTTCCCCCTTTAATGCAAACCCCATTATACCTGTTGTCATAGGACCCGTTTTGACCATCTGTTTGCCTGTGTCCATTTATGCCCATGTATGGAGATATCTGTATCTGTCTTTTTGCGTCCATTTTATGCCCATATATGGAGATCTTTGACCATCTGTTTGCCTGTGTCCATTTATGCTCATATATGGAGATATCCGTATCTGTCTGTTTGCATCCATTTTATGCCCATGGCGGGGAACGCGCGTGCCTAATTTGAAATAGGGAATGAATGCCCCACTCTTTAATGCAAACCCCATTATACCTGTTGTCATAAGAGCCATTTTGACCATATGTTTGCCTGTGTCCTTTTATGCCCATATAGGAACATCAGAATACGTAACCATGGCATTTTTTGTTGACTCATGTGGTGTACGTGATCTCAGAGCCTTTTATGAAGTGATGTCACAATGAGTCAGCGCTTGCGCCGATTTCCTCCGGAACAGCCTAATGTCAACAATCAGCTCCGCATAAGGAGATCCCGGCACTGCACTCCGCGCGGCGGCGGGGAACGCGCGTGCCGAATCTGAAGCCGGTGGGACGAACGGTTCTCGAGATACGCGGATTACAAACAGACAGACACGCAGACAGACAGAGATTTGTCGCATTTATAGATAGATTATATTTGCATATTTTTTTATCACTTGGGCGATACCTTTTGAACACATGCCCCTCTGCTTATGCAATTCCTACTTTACCCGTTGTCATAGTACTTAAAGTACTTGGTGTAGTGCTGTACCCATTGATCATAGTACTTGGAGGCCAGCCTATGATGTCACATTGGTGGCATCTGGGATCTCCATCTCCATACATGAGCATGATGGGGACTCACAGACAAACAGATACAGAGATATGTGGATTTTCCCTTCTGGACAAGTGCTAGTCTGACCAAATTTCCACAACCAAACCCAACCGCTGGTCCTTATATACACCAAGTTTTGTAGGGATCGGTCAGATGGTGCTCGTGTTATAAGAGAGACAACATACGGATACACATTACACACACAGAAATACCATACCATTTATAGATAGATTTTGTATAATCTTTTTGTGAATTTGACCTTGTGCCGTGTGCATGTCTGAACCAAGTGGTCACTTTGTGTTCTTGCCTAAATAATGAATCAGTGCCTCGATTTGTGTCCCCTGTGACGTCTTTTGCGAAACGAGTGGAACAGTATGCAGATGATGCTTCATGGTTTTTAATGGGAAACATGCCAGAGTGAATTTGTACCTAATCACATGGGCAGCTCGCTGGCAAATGGAAAAGATTGTGTTCACGTTATATAAATAACGTGCCAATGTGACTGGACATCTTATTGAATCAATAATACAGTCGAAACAGAATCAACGTTTTCAGTCTATTATGAATCCCCAGACATGTCTGGAGAATCAGAATCGCTTTCACTACTGCTAAATGTACTTGTACAGAAGGGTGTCTCTCATTTAACCTCACTCTGTATGAGAGCATTGACAAGTTAAGTGGTGGAAAAAGTGAATATTAGTCAAACATATTGAGCTTTTGCCTCGGAGCATAAGTTAAGGGGCTGAAATATCTACAATTAAAATGCATTAGAATTTCACCTGTTGACATTGACAGCCATTGTTGGGTACTCTGGATACTAAAGTTAAAAAAAAGAACACCACACCCAATTTAAATAACCTCCTTCTCTTAACATCCTCTTTGTTTTGTCTTCACCAGGAATCCGCCAAGGTTTCGGACCTGAACCCCAATGCGAAAGCATGGGCCAACCACATGTTTAGCCTGGAGCGCAGTGGGAACACTGACAGCTCGCCCGCTGCCCTCAACACATGGAAGGAAGGCTCTGAAAGCTCAGCCGACCCCGGCCCTGAAGGTCAGACGGTACCTTCCTCATCATCCCAATCCATAAGCTATAATTCACCAGCTAAATATCCCTCAGGTTACAAGGAGCACTGTCTATTTGATGACAACTTTAGAACATAGAAATAGACAAAACTGACCGCAGCGTGTCGCGGGCTCGAGTCCCGATCCCTTTGCTGCGTGTCACTCCCCATCTCTCTCCCCATTTCCTGCCAATCTACTGTCCTATCAATAAAGGCATACAATCTTTCCTTTTTTTTTTATCACAGAATCACAGTCATGACAGCAATGTTACAAAACGCATAATAGCAAAAATCACATCCAAGTGTTTTGGTATTTGGTTTTCAGCCAATCAGTCATTTTCGGTTTTGTCTTAAGAATTTTATACGGTGACTCGAGGCTGCTTATTTTTGCATAGCCTTAGATGATGCTACACTACAGCAGACATTTCAATCTTGTGAAATGTCCTTTTTGATTTGATCATAATTAGGATTATATTTCTGCCATATCTCCCAGTCCCAGGGCTCAAGGGCGTATCAACAATATTTAAATGCGGGGGACTTTAATTCTTTCTCTGATCATGCAACCCTCCTTTGGTCAGCAACCCACTCCACTAAACTTTCTTGTCTTTTTCCTCGTCACACTTAAAAACCGTCTTAAATCATTCATACTCAATTTAGTATGAGCCATGAATATTCCTCCCACAGTCCCCACTCCCTTCTACACAAATGGGCATAATCACTCATTTTAATGTGATAAAGAGCCAGCCAAGTATAGCCTTTCTCACAGACAGGCTTAACAAAGATATGGTGGTGAAACAGAAATTATTCATTAGCCTGTGTTTGACTCAGACCCTGCCCACACATACTGTACATCGGTATTTTTTTTTTAAACTGATATATTTCACTTTCAACTACTTTAAATCCTGTGTATTATTCAATGTTAACTAAAGTCCATGATTCGCTTTTGAAATTCCTTCCTCATACCTGATTATGTCTAATCTATGTCTCATAAACTGGCTTTAGGTGTATGGACCAAGCTCAACCAAGGGATTAGGGAATTTAGTCAGCATTTCCTTTGTACTAATTCAGCACTGGGGCCTCTACCTCCTATTAATTGAAAAGTTGAATCAACTAGTTAAATTAGTGATGCCGCGATATGATATATATATATCGCATTTCGGCGCGATATGAGCCTAAAAACGTATATCGGATCATATCGTAATTCAGCTAAAATATCCGATAGAACGCTCCGATATAAGCACTCCATTCCAGGTGTCTGCTCCACGGTCATGCACAACGACTGTGAAGGACCCCCAAAATGATATGTATTTGGCCACGGACCCCCATTTCAAAATATCTAGTTCCAGGGACCACCCAGAAGCAAAATTTGAGTTACAAACGTTCGCTTTGAAAATACATATATTCAAAGATTTGCACACATTTTCACGACTTTTTTCAAAAAATAGCAGATCTACAAGCTCGCAGCTCGGTGCCGCGCTGTGAGCTTGTATATCTGCTATTTTTCACTGGTTAAAGCATTCAAGCAGCAGACAGCAGTACAAGTTACAACAGAGTGAATTCTGAAAGAAAGCAAAGCCAGCAGACCCAACAGCAGCTCAGTGCAAACTTGCAAAAAAGACGCGACCACACGCTGGCTCCCAAGACCAACAACCAACATTGCTAGAGACGTTCATGCAGAGCTATCGAGTTGGCGTTAGCAGCTCTAGCTTAGCCACCGGGGTGGGTGTGTGTGTGTGTGTGTCACACAAAATCATAAAGGAGCAGATTTACAAGCTCTCAACAAGTCATACTGCAAGGTGTTGTGGGCTTGAAGATCGGCTATTTTCATAAAGATTATACAAACTAGTGGAAAAATTATAAACAAATACTCTTTAACATTCTAGACTACACAATCAGAAATAAATAGTACATATATAAAAGTGTGCTGCCTGCCCGATATCAGACATCATAGAAAGACTTAAAATTATGTGCTATATCGTGTCGGTCCATATCGGAATCGTATCAAATTAGATGCTTTCATATCGTATATCTATATCGCAGCATCTATATCGCAGCATCACTAAATTATTTCGCCAAATTAAACTCAAAAACAATAACCCAAATAGCACTTGGATGCATTGAAAGATGCCATTTGTTAGTTGCATAATGATATGTTTTGGGGCCCAGATTCCCAAGTAGCTGCCTTGCTAACCAGTGTTACCTGTGTATAACAGTGAACATTCCAACCCATATGAACTTTGTTCTGTTTCATGGATACACAATACAAAATAAATAGATAGCTACTGTGTAATGCCAAGTGTTGCGATGAAAATTGTCCTTAGAACCAGAGATGAAACGGTGATTTGACACTTTCATTTCCCCATATGATTGTTTTCTGTCCAGGCTATGAAGCCAGTGAAGACAAGGCTTATAAGGAGCCTCTACTAGCCCACCCTGATGAGCCTCCCCCGGTGCCAGTGATGCTGGCAGACACCGCACCCATGGCCTCCGTCACACTGGAGTGCTCTGA
This sequence comes from Nannobrachium achirus, assembly GCF_963921795.1. Classification (NCBI taxonomy): domain Eukaryota; kingdom Metazoa; phylum Chordata; class Actinopteri; order Myctophiformes; family Myctophidae; genus Nannobrachium; species Nannobrachium achirus. The sequence goes on along the minus strand of NC_137814.1, from coordinate 49,087,719 downwards.
ACCAGCCTACACAGAGTACCCTGAAACTGGGCACGACCCCCCACACACAGGTGGGTCGATAGAGTTGTGTGTGTAGATCCTTTATAGTCAGGTGTTCCGTGTTTTAACGATGGATTGCATTCCTGCAACTAATTTGCTCCTTGCAGATGTAGAACAATATGCACTCAACCGCATTTTAAAATTGTGACTATTGTGGTCAATGCCCACTTGTCTAACTCGGAGTTGGGTCTCTACAGAACAGCAGCCTGTTTCCATCTGTTAGGGAAAAGGAACAATTTCAGGGTCCATCATTTGATCATTTACAACCTCGGGGAGAAATCGTACTAAATAAAAAAGGGTTTTTGTGTGTGTGCGTGCCTGAAGCCGCTGTTGCAGATTGAGTGATGCTGGCAATATGCCCCTTTTATTTGGCACTGTAAGTCTTTGTCATTGGCAGGTAAATTGCATCATATCTTTTAGAGGCATGAGGGTTTATGTTATTGAGAGCTATGTCGTCTTACTGTGTTAAAGTGTAAATGTCTTGATCTATGCACAGTCAATGAGCAATTGATGTCTGCTCCATGCAAAGGGAACGTTTACATTGCAGGGTAGAATGGGGTGCTTTCTCAACGGGTGACACTGTTGGACCCGACCTTTATTTCACATTTGTTTTACATTTTCACACTTGAACAAACGGTTTCCTTTATTCAAAGCACTTTACACTGTGCATCACATTCACACACCGACGGCGGAGGGAAACATGCAAGGCACAGTGAGTGTCTATGTCAAGGACACTTCCACGATAACCAAGGGGGAGCCGGGGATTGAACCGGGAACTAGTACAGGCCTGAATGTGACAAATATTCATATCAATGAGTTTACAGTAAACAAATATTGTTATACGTTACTTATTTCATTATTGTTTTGGTTAGTTTACTCAATTGAAACACTTGCATCCCCAAAAATGATACTGTACTGTGATAAAATACTGATTGATGGTTGAATACTATCATACAAAGAACAGCACAGAGGTACAGTAACACTTGGGCTAAAAGCATAACACAAAAAAGTATTGGACTTGTTTCCATTGTGGTCCTATGTATTCTAACCAAGTGACTATTCCACTGCTGTGTCAGAAGGCATTATGCTATTGCTGTAACAGATCTGAACATTTCACTCAGTACTACTTTATTGTTCTGAGTCTGTGGTTGTTTTTATGCGTGTGTCAACAGGCGGTGATGCCCAGCCAGAGAACGGCCAGGAGGGGCTTAGGGACCACCTGAAGAAAACCCTGGAGTTCTGTCTTTCACGGTGAGTTGAACTGATCGGAGATCCAACATAAACACACAAACTCATAAACACTGCATGCATGAAAAGCCTCCACTCAGTCACTGTACTCTGGCTCTTAACGGAGAGATGCACTGTACTCTGGCTCTTAACGGAGAGATGCACTTCATAAGTCCTGAAAAGAAAAATTGCATCTCTTAACAACTCATTAACAAAATAATAAAACTCCACATTCCCCCTCCTCCTTGGCTCCGTTGATCCAAGCAATAGTGTATCCGTATATGTTAAGAACGATCAAGATTCACCCATGGAGAACTCTGAAATATGCAGTGATTTTGCAACAGCAGCCTGCATACTCATTTTCTCTGTCTCGCATCTTGTCTGTCTCTCTCTCTCTCTCTCTCTCTCTCTCTCTCTCTCTCTCTCTCTCTCTCTCTCTCTCTCTCTCTCTCTCTCTCGGTCCCCTGCTGTGGGCGTGAGGCGTGCCCTGAATGAAAGCCCTATTTCATACTGTCAGAGAAGACCGCTGGCGTGGGGGTGGACCAAAGGGCCTCATGGATTGGTCTGCTCTCCTGATCTTTATTGACGCACACAAAGCCACATAGGGTTGACTTGTACACTGTAAAATCCTGATTGTGAAAGGGACACTGAATTTGAATCAAAATCCCATTGTTCTGGCGTGGGAAGATATTATATACCGTGTATAGTGTGGCAAAAAGGATCTTGTGTATTCTCTGGTTTTCAAAAAAAATGTTTTCCATTTGTGCACATATTTGTGAGTTAAATTAACCAACAGCTTTTTGACAGCAAAGAGTCATGCACAATTAGAGTATTAATCTTTTTCCGTACAATTTGATAACCTTCTTTATTCGTTACCTTACTGGCTCTGCCAGGCTTTGTCCGCATGCGTCACAGACGCATTGACTGGTCCCAGATGAGATTTCACTGCATTGTCTGTCGTACATGGAGGTTTGCTGTTTGGAAACGGTGGTTAAAAGGACAGTTAAAAATAGACAAGACATGAAGGCAGAGTCCTAGTTGAGTGAACTCCTCTTTCCTTGTCTCTTATCTTCTCATCCTCCTCGTTCTTCTCCTTCACTCTTCCCTATAAGCCCAATTCACACCAACAGTGATACTTGTTTTCCTCTAAGCTTTATCTGCTAAATGTCTACAAAACATCAGAAATATCTACATCTCCTCTGTGTATGCCTAGTTCAGACCACAGTGTTCTTCTGATTGGATGCCGCTTTGTCTCACCTCAAAGCTGCAGTGAATGTTGACCTGTCCTCAACTTTTTGCACCGCTTTTTGCTGTCCCCTCAAATATACAAGCTCACAACGAGCTTGTAGATCTGCTATTTTTGAAAGATCTTGACATTTTTGGAAAATCTTTGAATACCGGTATATCTTTTTAAAGGCGAACATTTGTTACTCAAATATTTGCTTCTGGGGGGTCCCTCGAACAACACATTTTGAGATGGGGGTCCTTGACATGAAAAAGTTTGAGAACCACTGACATAGAAACATAATGTTTTTCAAAAAACCTTAGAAGGATTTAGAAGACACTTAATAGAATCGGGTCAAGATTTTTCAAGATCTTTCAAAAATAGCAGAATTACAAGCTCGCAGCTGCACTGTGAGCTTGTATATCTGCTATTTTTGTAATAGTTAAAGCATAAAATAATGTGTAATGAAGTGTTCCCAGTCTAAATAGGTTAAACGGCGTTCAGGATGTGTGGCCAGACTGGCCACCCCCAGCTGGGGCAAGATGCTCTTCTATAACATCCACCTGGGGGCGCTTGGGGGAGGCAAAGCAGTTTTTCAACAGACATACTTAGACCAATATTGAGAACAAAGCTTTAAACTAACAGGTGTAGATGTTAAATTAATCGATTGAGCAACTGCATGGTCTATTTCTTCCTGAAATGGATAAATTGTTTATAGACAAGCTGCCAGAGACGGTCACAGTTCCTGGCTTTAGTCAACTGGAGCTCACACTGGACCACAACTTGCCCATTAGTGGCGGCGCGATGTTAATAGGTCTGCCATTAAGAAAATACAATTCCACCATGATTATAACGAATGCGATCTAATTAAATAGACTTAATATGCAGTTTTGTCAGCTGACGTCCTTTCTCCCCGTGTGTTTGTTTCCAGGGAGAACCTGGCCAGCGACATGTACCTCATCTCTCAGATGGACAGTGACCAGTATGTGCCAATAGTGACGGTGGCCAACCTGGACCACGTAAAGAAGCTCAGCACGGACGTTGAGCTCATTGTGGACATCCTGCGATGTGAGTGGTCGTTAAAAAGACATTTCACTAACCAACAGATTGTGCGTTTACCCTGCCCGCTGCGATGCATGGCAGGAATGTATCCGCTTCTGTCTGTGTGTCTGTTGTGGAGGAAAATACACCAAATGGATGGCCAGGTTTTCATGAAGCTTGGTTTTACCTAGAGATGCTCTGATTTGCGATTTTTGGGGCCGATCAACTGGAATCAGTATCTGCCGATACCGATATTCCCGATCACAGCGTCAAATCCATAAATTATTCTTTTATTGTGTTACTGTAGCAGCATTTATGTATTTAATGATTCTTCTTACAAAACATTGACATTGTATATTAAGTATAAACATTAGGAGATTGCAGGCTGAGGTCCTTTAGTATCCATTTCTACTTGTTAGGAGTTGAAGCTGAAGTTACATTCAGTCCCACAGATAAATATTGTGAAAATAGCTGATCTAGCTTGTAGATCGTCAAAGCCGATACCGATCAAAGCCGATAGAGGCTCGCGATCAATTGGCACATCTCTAGTTTTACCCAGAAGAGATGAATTTTGGGTTGAAAGGGTCAGACATCAAAATGACATGTCAATCAACCAAGATGTTGGTGCTGCCAGGTTTTAAATCTGCATGTAATCCCATACTTTATACTCAAAAAATGTGTCTGTTGATTGCCCCAACTATAATCTCACACATTCTGAAAGGTGTTAAACAACTATTGCTTACTCATTCTGACATGTTCTTTTGTTTACACCAAAGGCAAAACCAGATGCATTATGGTTGAAATGTTCTTTTAACCCATTTAGGCCTAGACTTATTTAATGCTTTAACCAGTGAAAAATAGCAGATACTGTATACAAGCTCACAGCGTGGCAACGAGTGCCGCGCTGCGAGCTTGTAGATCTGCTATTTTTGAAAAAGTTGTGAAAATGTGTGCAAATCTTTGAATATATGTGTTTTCAAAGCGAACGTTTGTAACTCAGGGTGGTCCCTGGAACTAAATATTTTGAGATGGGGGGGGTCCGTGGCCAAATAAATATCATTTTGGGGGTCCTTCACATGAAAACGTTTGAGAACCACTGACATAGTAGTCTCTCAAGAACAGACTAACTGAGCTCCATTTAAGTGAAAAGGACCTTTTCTTTGACGATGGCTAGCCAGACTGCTGACATAGAAACATGGGTTTTTCAAAAAGTCTTAGAAGGATTCAAAAGACACTTATAGAATTGGGTCAAAATTCTAAGTTTCACGATTTAAAAAAAATAGCAGATCTACAAGCTCGCAGCGCGGCACTCAGTGCCGCGCTGTGAGCTTGTATATCTGCTATTTTTCAATAGTTAAAGCATAAAATAATGATACACAATATAGTGTACCCGTTCTGAATGGGTTAAACTAGGCACAATGGCTTGTGAACTCAAATCTGCCTGTGAATAAGTAAATGTTTGCACTTCAGTAGGACCTTGCTTTATCATTTAATTTCCCATGGGAAAATGTTAAAGCAGAGTCTAGCGGGAGAATCCTGCCAGATCGTTAGTTTTGTTCAAGGAAAAAAAAAATCGAAATATCAGTTAGGCTCTGTTAAAGCTGCAGTCTGCAACTTGTTTTAATGAATACATGCATAACGTGCACATCTGCCGTGGTTGCAGGTGGTGTCTCTACTCTTCTAATTAAACATTTACACCCTGGTGTCTGGTAGGACATCAACTGGTTAACAAGTAGCCCTGCCTGAAGCTTTTAAGTGTAATATCTCTCCTGCCAACAGAGGATTCCCTCTTGACTTGATGAGAGGTTAGATGCTGTATTTGGTTTCCCATGCGGGAGACCCTGGTTCAAAATCCCAGGTGTTAGGTTTGCAACTGCCTCTCCATCGGGAGAAGACATTAAACTAAACATTAAGTCATTAGTCCAGTGACGTTGACATCAACAGGATATTCAATAGACCGTTTGTCAGCCTTCTGATTGGTCCCTGAGACTCCCTGACTGGCCAACCAGAAAAAAACATTCACTTTTTGCTATCGGGGGTGGAGTTTGTGCAGTGGAGAATGTTGCTTCAGCCTTTCAAAAACTGTCCGCAGTGCGCGACACGGAGATCGGCCGGTACGGTGATAGCGACGGCAAGCGTCAAGCGATCTCGCTCATCATAACGAATAAGCTTCAACAAACTAGTTCACATGTACCTTATCAATGGTCTAAGAGTCACGATTGGGTACATATAATTTAAATGGGCAGAATTACGAAAAGCCAGCCTATTATGTGAGGAGAAACATTCTCTCTGTCCTCTTCCTAGTACCCAAGATGCAATGCGCTTCTCTTTCTATCTCTGATCCAGAGGATTAAACTAATTAAAACATTTATTTTTCGGGGGAAAACTACTGTTTTGCTATGTAATTACTGTACCTTTTTCTTCCCTTTTTATTAATATCACGTAGATGTGTTTTTTGTGGTACTTTATATAGCTGTAATGAGGCTATGAAGGGAAAAAAAATCGCATCCACTACCACTATAAAAGAATCTGCAAAGAGGATTCTGTCCCACTGGGATTAAACAAATTAAAACATATATTTTCGGGTAAATCCCCTGTTTTGCAATGTAACTACTGTACCTTTGTCTTCCCTTTTTATTAATATCACCTAGGTGTTTTTCCTTTGGTACTTTATATAGCTGTAATGAGGCTATGAAGGGGAAAAAAAATCCCATCCACTTCCACTATAAAAACAATCTGCCCAGGGTTAATGTCCCATCATAGTAACAGGGCAGAATGGGGCGGGATTTGCAAAAGGGTTTATTAGAATCACGCTGAGTGTACTTAGATCTTGGTCCTTAGTTAATGTTTGTATGTATTGTAGTGTAAAAAGCTGCCTGTATCTGTATCATTGTTTTGACATTCTTACATTACATTTACATTTGGGCATTTAGCTGATGGCTTCATTCTTATGAATTTCAAATCAGGGCTTCTCTCAAACTTTTTTTTTTTACAACAAGGCTTCATATTTTAGATAGTCATTAAAGGAAAGATGCGTTAAAATGTTTTCATTTACTTCTTTCTATCGTTTTAGTGACTTTAACGATTTTGAGTGGCTAAATGTGTATTTTTAGACACAATAAGCCCATTCCCAAGATGCACCGCAATCTTTCATGGGCAGATGTGACTTATGGGGGCTGGTGTAAATAGTAACAAAGAAAATGCTGGCTTATTGTGTCTAAAAAAAAACATATTTAGCCACTTGTGCGCATGCCCCCACCCACTGAAATCAAAATTCTAAAATCGCTAAAACAATAGAAAGCAGTAAATGAAAACACAACACTCATGTTTTATTTTCTCTAATTACAATCTAAAACTAAAATATGAACCCTTGTTGTAAAAAAAACAAAGTTGTCCTTTAGCTTTGACAATTTGGTTCCATTTGTACAGTGTACAGACACAAGATACAAGTTACAGACTTGTAAGGGTCAGTGTAGACCCCCATAAAGGAACCTACAGTGGAATCCCTGAAATCCACATTGAGAACCATCGTTCTAGAGCCACGAGATTACAAACAATATTTAAGAGTTGCTGGGGTCAAGACAAGATTAAAACAGTCCTCCTGTGTCCCTTGCATGATGAAACGGCCCTCATACATTATGTGATTTAATGAGTGAATCCTTTAACATTTTGTTATCCTTTAAAATGCCATGCTTAAGTAAATGGAAAAAGTAGCATAGCCTTAAAATAGCCAATGTAGGAAAGCTCAACTTTTATTTAATTATTAATGTTTCCCGTTTAATGCTGATGTTACATTTGCGCGTGAACTCAGTGCTGTTTATCTGCATCTGCCCCCAGCTCTGCCATTGGTCCAGGTGGATGAGAAGGGGGAGAAGGTTCGGCCCAATCAGAACCGCTGCATCGTTATCCTCAGAGAGGTCCCCGAGAGTACCCCCATAGAGGTCAGTATATCCCTGGAAGAAGTACCTCATAGAAGTGAATATCACCCTGACGAGGTACCTCAGAGGTCGGTGTGTCCCTGACGGGACCCCACAGAGTCGAGCATGAGCACCTCAAAGAGGTCACTATATCCCTGGCCAGGGACGTGCTGGGCCCCTGATTCAGCCCGGGAAAAAGAGTTGGAGAGGCCCTCATTGCGCGCTATAGAGAGAGATCTCTCTCTATAGCGCTGCTGCTACTCAAATATTACCAGTGGGCCAATTACTGTACATGAGTTATATTTCGTCGTTGTTGGATGGAAACCTTGTATGTCCAAAACCGTTGTTTAAAAATGATTGAAACTAGTGAAAACAGCCGATCTACAAGCACACAACGCCTCGCACCGCGAGGCGTTGTGTACTTGTAGATCTGCTGTTTTCACTACTTTTGTGCAACGGCCTTGTATGATGAAGCAGGGCTTTGCTTTGCGAAAACATGTATACATTTGAAACTTGGAGATACAAGGTTTCTGCCCGACAGTGACGATTTACTTTGTTGGCCGCCCAGCCCCCAAAATGGAACGAAGGCCGACATTTTATTTTAATTTTTGGAGCGGTGAAAGCGCTCCCAATAGACAGGTATGTCCGTGGGTATGTGGCTGGGTGGCTGGCTGGGTGGGTGGCTGGCTGGGTGGCTGGCTGGCCGTGTCCGTAGCCTGGCAATACCTTGAGTGGCCACACACAACACACTAGTTAAAGGAGGGGCGCTGTTTTGTGCAGGCCAGGCACACTCACCACTCACTCACAGGCACAGTTTACAGTTTAGGCATTTAGCAACACACACAGGGTATAGCTGCTCAGATTCACCGCTCCACTTCGAACCGAGGTTTGATTTTTTTCCCTAATGGCCGGGAATGAACCGGCCGTTCGGGAGTTGTCCCGCTTTTCCCAATGGCCAGCACGTCCCTGTCCCTGGCAGTACTTGACAGCCTTTGAGTTTATTCTGCGCACTGTTGGATTGCTAATCCTTGTGCCAGTCCCCCTCCCCCACCGTGCCACGGCAGGCGTGTTGGATTTATGCCCTGGTGTTTGACCGACCCCAAGGCAACCTGTGTTTTCCAACCAAATTGAAATCTCGAGTTTCACGACCACAGCGTTTGGCTGGTCATCAGAATGAATGCGTTTGCAGTTCTATTCTAAGAGTTTGGAGCGCTCATTCTAAAAGGGCTGAAATTGAGTCTTTATTTATGTTTAGTGATCCTGTGTCTAGTCATGTTTATTGGTTGTAACAAACCAATTTATAGGTATAAAGATAATGAGACTGCAGTTTGGCAGTGGTACCATTTTCAGGGAACATGAATCTAAACTGTCTTGGAATTTAGTCTCACTGATGGCAGTGTGACTCGAGCTATCACTTTAGAATAAGATACAATTTCATCAGCTCCACCACCTGTTTATAGTGGATCTCTACCTATTTCTCTGTTGTTTAACATGCAGTTTTCTTCCTTCATACAAGAAATGACAAATTATTATATCTCAGACACATTATAGGGTAGGAATTTCTCACAAATATTTTAATACTTTGAAAGGGAGCTGGCAGTTACAGTACAAAAGGGATTTGTTTGATTTCTGACCTAATTCGTAAGTTTCATGTTTTTGAAGGAGGTGGAAGCTCTGTTCAAGGGAGACAACTTACCCAAGTTCATCAATTGTGAGTTTGCCTACAATGACAACTGGTTCATCACTTTTGAATCAGAAGCTGATGCACAGCAGGTAATGAAACTTCAGCTTGTTGTTCACTGTTTGCTCATCAATCAATACTTTTCTTTAAAAAAAATGTAACCTGAGTGAGAAACTGATTCGGGTGAAGAGGTATCAGTGGGTTTTAGATTACCAAAATTCACTGCCACCTCTACTGTCTCATCACCAGTCAACTGGAAGGTCCAAACGATGATTTGGTATCTCTAAATATGACACTTGGTCTCGAGGACTGTCTTTAAGATCACAGCACATACTGGAGGTGTGTGTACAGTATACATATGCTCTAATCCTGAGTTTAATGTAACTTTTCTTGGTTCTTAGGCATATCAGTACCTCCGTGAAGAGGTGAAAACCTTCCAAGGGAAGCCTATAAAGGTAGGTGTTCTGTCTGAGAAGCTGTTAAAGTTTCATTAGTGAAGGGCAGGACAAAGATGACCATCCTCATTTATAATTTACCACAATGTTTCACACTAAAATAGACAAAACCCCCATCCAAGGTAGGAGACTCATACAATCCTTGCTGTTTTTAAGAGGATTGTTCAAAGTTGACGTGATATCATATTTTTTGTCCCCTGATTTATGATCGCCCCATGCACCTCTTAACTCATACAGTGCCCAGAATCACCACATGAGGGCGCCCAATGGCCAGAGAATCCACCATAGACATACGCTGTATATGCACAAGCCGTGCGCAGCCATGACGCCTGAACACTTTCCTTTGTGTCATGAACAGGAACAGGATGAAGTTAGCTTGAAGTTAGCTATTGGCTACCAAGCATTTTAGAAGCCCTATTTTTGGCGATTTAGCCGTGATTAAACCTTGTGCACCTCATGGATATGCATGGAACAGAGAAAATGAGCTCTAAAGATCATGGATTGCATTGGAGTGGACGGCAAATATCGGCGGCGCGACGCTCTCGCGGGCCGATGTAAAGAGACCGCGGCCGGGGGTCGGCTCGAAAATTTAGCCCGGTGCTTCGGTAAGGCCTCTGGATGTTTTTTTTTATTTTATAAAAAGCCGGACTAGTTCGGGATCGGCACACCGGCCGATCAAAAGGCCGAAATAAAGCCGAACTAGTTCGGGATAGGCACAAAAAGAGTTAAGAAGGTAGCGTTCGTTCCAAAAATCTCATCTCTGTCCGCAATGCCTCTGTTCTTGACCACTGTTGAATGTTTAATGTACATAGAGTGACTTGTGCAGTATAGATGGTCTACTGTCCTCGATACATTTTGTACTTTCCCCTGGTATTTGGAGTGAAGTTTAAGTTATTGTCCTCTTGTGCAAACACATACTCGTGATTATATATTGTCCCCGCGCTAATGGCACTCAGACAAGATCGAATAGATTTATTTTACTCTGTAAATATTGACATTGTCACTACTTAACCAACCAAACAGATAACATAATGTAAACATCAACTCCGCTTGTTTAAAATATATTTTGTGATAAAAAAATATTTGAATAACATTTTAAATGTAACTAGAGATGGACTGGTGAGGGGGAGAGAATCGGAGACCTTGCAGATTTGTATTAGTGCAGAGATTTGTACAGTCAATAAAACACGGTGAACATCCAGCTTTCCACAGCACTCTCAGTAAAGACGAGGCACGAGTGCAGTTTTGTAAAGGTATTTTCTGCCTGGAGATTCACGCCTTTGGTTCCAGCACTTTAATCAATTCCAGCAATGTAATCTGTTTTCCTACACCCACTGCACAGGGCCAGTATCATGTCTTTGGCTTTAACCCATTTAGGCCTGAACACATTATGACACAATATTTTATGCTTTAAATATAAAAAAAATAGCAGATATACAAGCTCACAGCGCGGCACCGAGTGCCGCACTGCGAGCTTGTAGATCTGCAATTTTTTTTTTATCGTGAAAATTTGAATTTTGACCCGATTTTATAAGTGTCTTTTGAATCCTTCTAAGATTTTTGGAAAAAACCTATGTTTCTATGTCAGCAATCTGGCCAGCCATCGTCAAAGAAAAGGTCCTTTTCACTCAACTGGAGCTCAGTTAGTCTGTTCTTGAGAGACTACTATGTCAGTGGTGCTCAAACCTTTTCATGTGAAGGACCCCCAAAATGATATTTATTTGGCCACGGACCCCCATTTCAAAATATCTAGTTCCAGGGACCACCCAGAAGCAAAATTTGAGTTAGAAACGTTCGCTTTGAAAATACATATATTCAAAGATTTGCACACATTTTCACGACTTTTTTCAAAAATAGCAGATCTACAAGCTCGCAGCGCGGCACTCGGTGCCGCGCTGTGAGCTTGTATATCTGCTATTTTTCACTGGTTAAAGCATTCAATAATTCTAGGCCTAAATGGGTGAAAGTAAGAAATTGGACTCTTGATATCCTTGCTACTTCTTGATCGCTTTCCATATGGGGCAGTAGGCGATTAGTTCGCTGGGATGGTACCTGTATTAGTAGTCGGTCTGATTCATTCTTTACTTAACTATACGATGATAACGTTGCAGAGATATTTAATACAAGATGCTCATTGTTGGACTGCAGTCTGTGATCTCCCCTTGCGTGTCAATGTGTTGATGTCATCAGACGCCGCATAGAGTAGGGATGCGACGAAATCGCGATTTACGATATTATCGCGATAATCAAAATATCCCCAACATCCATTATCCTGAGGCGGAATGTTTGCCAAAAAAATGCAGATGTACAAGCTCACAACGCGTTGTGAACTTGTAGATCGGCAATTTTTGCCAAAGAGATTTGGTAGACAGTGAAAAAAAGACTATCAAGTAAGTATATCATAAGTACGTCTTACCAATAGAGGGTTTAAATGGTATCGGATATGCAGCTCTGCAAATAAAAGGGTATCACGATAAATTAAAACACCACGATAAGATTAGCGTGATTGTTTTTTATCACGATAAACGATAATATCGCGTATCGTCCCATCCCTAGCATAGACACGACTTTGACTTTGACTAGGTTGAAAGTCTTTATGCTCTAGTAAACACTCCTCAACTGCGGTCTGCCCTGGAGGTGGTGAGTGGTGTAAACGGAAGTGGTTGTAATCTGCCACCTGCTTCTAACTCCTCCTCAGGCACGGATAAAGGCGAAGGCGATCGCTATCAACACTTTCATGCCAAAGAACGGTTACCGGCCAGTGGAGGTGAACCCGTACGCCCAACAACAACAGCAGCGATATACATCCTACTATATCCCCCCGGTTTACAGCCCACAGCAGCAGTTCCCCCTCTACAGTCTGATCGCACCACAAGCCTGGTCTGCTACACACAGCTTCATAGACCCCACACTGGTAAGTTGTCTGTCTGTCTGACTGTTAGAAGCAGTCATAGCTATGCACAGACTTGCGCACAACGAGTTGAAAGGTTGGTTTTGTGCCACTGAAGAGATGATTTACTTTAATTGACGATCGTCCAAAAGGGGGTGTGTCGTGAGTGTGTCCTGTCACAGAAATGCACATTCAGTAGTTTCTGAATAGATAAAATTAATGCCTTAATAAAAAAATTAAGAGGTTTAGCATTGGCCCTGAAAGAACTGATTAGCTCATAACAAGCATCATGAAGTTCTATTGCCAAAAGGGGACGTGGCTCCAGAAGTACCACTAAACCTTATGGCACTCCACACTATTAAGGGCTATTTGTTAGCTGTTAATATAGCTCTTAGGTCAGTGCAGTGATAGTACTGGTAGGAGAAGTAATGATGGTAGAAGAAGACTTGGTCAGCCATACATTTTAATTGTTACAAAAGCAAGCAATACAATTTCAACATGGTCCATAAGAATACCTTAACACATGGGCTCCCATTGTTTTGGTAGTTCAATGTGCTGTAGAGCACCGCCGGTCACGCTTTATTTTGAAGAGCCCCGGAAGCCACGTGTGTGTGCATGTTGTGTAATCTGACGAATTTTAAAATGTACCTCAGTTTGTTTACATTCGGTTGCATAACTGAAATCCTAACCGCGGCCTACAGTCACGGCCCAGTGTCACCGCGAAAAAGAGCGGCTCTCGGCCGCCTTGGCGTTTTGGAAGTAGATTCCGAGATAAAGCCGTGAACAGCAATGAACCGGAGCCTATGGAGAATAGACGCTCCATGATGCTGGCGGCCGAGTTGCATGATGGGATATGTAGTGTTCTCGTTCACCAGCCTCTACCACGGCACCTGTTTAGCTGGTAACTAGGGCTGGGTTCGGTAACCACCGTACTGCCGTATCGCGGTATACCGCGGCCTACCGCGGTGTCAGGGTCCTTACCGCGGTCAAAAAAGACAAAAAATAGGCTATTTTTATTGAGAACGAGCGATTTTTAAAACGGGGAGAAGCGAGGACCGCATGCGCTTCATGCCGCTCTGCTCTGGGCCGCGCACCACATGTTTGGAACAATTGGAAGCTTGGCCCGTCACAGTCTCCGACAGAGTGAGACACAGTAGACACTGGAGCAGTGCAGTAGCCTCGGTCAGCAGCGTTAAACTTTCTCCATAATCCACACGACACAACTCACACAAGTATGTTTATACATACCTCGTGGCCGTTTCTTTTTTATTCATACGGGCGGAGCGCGACGCGAGGACTAAAACCGAAAATGAAACCAGCGCTAGTGAGTACTTTTACAGTATAGCGCGTGTGCCCGTCGTTGTTCGACTACAACCTTTTCTGTCAAGTCTGGTAACTAAAACCTGTTTACTATGTTTATATCACCACTCAATCAATGCGATTTGAGACGTGAGTTTGCATAATCACAGACCGTACACAATCACTATACCCGTCTCATCTGGTTTGTTCACAAACAGCGTGCAGTGAAGCCCCAGTAGCCTACCAGTGGCGTCAGTTCAGAAAAAGCTAAGGTATGGCAACATGACAGACACCAGTCATGTTGCCATACCTTAGCAACAGGCACAATGAAAGTACATTTTATTATTTCCCCCTGTAGCCTAGGTATGGCAGGTGCCATAGCTTGCCATACCCAATTGACGCCTCTGTAGCCTACGTTACTGTAGTAACCCGACACTGCAAAGATCTACAAGCTCAGAACGCGTTGCGAACGCGACGCGTTGTGAGCTTGTAGATCTGCTAGTTTCAAAAGCCAGACCCACTGTGCTGTACGGGGAACTCGAGCAGTCGGGCTTATAGGACCGTGGAGAGACGAATTTTGGGCAGATGATAGGAATATTTTGTCTTATCGCCGAACCTTAATTAATAGATACGGGGGTGCGGTAATTACCGCAATACCGGCGGTAAATGGGAGGACGGTAACCGCGATAACAAAATGTTGATACCGAGCCACCCCTACTGGTAACCATGGCAACTGTTGACTCGTCTGTGGACGAGATAACGGGGAGCTTGCACACAACCCCCCCTCCCCCTTATCTCGTTCCTGGACGTTTTTGGCTCCATGAGTGTTAAAAGGCGTTGTTGACCCCAAAAACTGTATATTATTTACCCACTCCATGTCTTGAATACAAAGACAATTTTAGTTTGTAAAATATTCCTTTATGGTGAATGAAGAATCCAAAAAATAAGAAAATAGATGAATTGAACTAAAACGGAGGTCAAGATTTAGAACAGCTAAACTATATCAATAATCTGTTAGTGAACTCCAAAACAACACTCGCGGTGTAATCCTTGCTGCGTTTACCATTACTGAAATATAACCATTGTCGTCTCTGATTTGCATCTTAAGCCATTTGGACCAAACGTTCGCTTTAAAAATACAGCCATGTTCCAAATGGCCTTCCATCAGTGTCTCGCATCAAACAGCGCATAAACCATCAACTGTTGGATGAATGATGTATTTTCACTTCTCTGTTCTCCAGGTCACTCCGTTCCACAACACCCATCAGTTCATCAACGGCTTCACCACGTCACACAGTTTTAAACCAGCCTCGTCTCCTCTCACCGTCAGACACTACTCTCCCAGAAACAGGTCGGTGCTCTCCGCTGTTGACTCTGAACTGACGTATGTCTGCGTGACTCAGGGGAATCGGGGATACATATAGAAAATGCCACAAGTCCGGGCAGTGTGTCATCGACTAGTACGTGTTGATGACGTGTCTTGGAACAAATGAATCCATAGACTTTTCCATGGTGAATTGTAGGAATGTGAATCTTGTCAACCAGTCGTGGATGATGTCTCCTCTGTCCTGGTATCTAACTTTATTATGAAAAGCAACAGTCAGCCTCCATTTTGTCTGTCTTTCCTTTAGAGACTGCTGAATATCAAGGGAATAGGAGTATGGTGTATCTGTTGCTTTGTAGGGATATCTATTTCCTAGGGATAACATTTAATGTCTCTTCTAGGAGCCTGACATGACATATGATGTGACATCCATGGTAATAACCCTGTGTCTTCCAGGAACCACAGTAAGCCGCCTCACCTGAGGCCCACCATCCCCACGCCGGACCGTAACACGGGTCTCCTGGACAGCCCGGGGCTCTTTAACTTCCCCAGCAGCGAGAGGTTGCTGAATGGCGTACGCAGCAGCCCCCAGGTGCGCCTCCCCACCAGCCAGCCCCGAGCCAGGCTGACCTCAACCGTGGCCTTTCCCCGGAGGGACGGCACAGTGGGCACGGGTCGGGTGGCCGAGCCCATCATCACCAACACAGACTACTCCTCGCTGGGCATGGGCAGAGGAAGGTGAGGCTGGAGCTTAAGCACTGTTCACTAGCCACGCAGGTCTGGAAAATTATCATCGGTCCTCCGATCGGTTTCCGCTTAAATTCAATGTGGGATTTACACCGGAAAAGTGCCAAACCGACCAAAGCAAGATGGGAGTAAATAGCACGAGCCCTAGACAAAATATGTTGAGGCCTGTAGATCGGGCACATGGTTTTGGACGACTGATCTATACTCTGGATTGATAATTATGAAATACTAGGACTAGGTGAAGCCATTTCAACACCAAATCTGTCATGAGTTATGGGGGGGGGGGTGTATTTGTAAATAAATGGTCCTACTGTTATGAGACTCCTTCACTAGTACATTGCAAACCGTGTGATATCCATGGGTCTGTTGTATCCAATTGCAGCCCAAGATATTCCAAAATAGATGAGGTCACAGAGCTAATGAGCTCCGCTAACCTGGCCATAATGCCGACTGGCGTTAAGGTGGACAAATGATTGTAATTTGGTTCCAATCTCAGCCGCTCCTCCAAAATAGATTACATATTGTGTTCTCTAAAACAAAATCAAGGAAGGTTCTCTGGCATTTCTACTTTTTTGACGGTCGAAAACATCCCCGAGATGCGCTATGCTAACGCTTCCTCCTCCAATGAAAGTGAACGGAAAATTTGTTATAGAGAAGGGATAGTCACCAGAAGCACCGGTTCATGTGCAGAGAAGAATGATGCAATTGGTTAGACGGGTGGTGAGACAGAGAAGGGGTAGCTATCTTTTTTTTTATCATTATCACTTATTTCATTTTTAATGACCTAGTACGGTAAAAGACGGCGCGGCTGAGACTCCTTGCTCAGATGTCCGGTATATTCCGGTTTTAATATTAAGGGGCTCCCCGTGGCTTGCAAAGTGTTAATTGGTTCAAAACAAAAACAGAAACATTAACTTTGCCTTAACAATTTATTGGATAATGCATGCTCCAAGTAGGGTTGATGTTTGTAAATTGAAAATGTTCTTTCTGCTTGTAGGAAAAAGAGGGACGACAAGTTTACAGTAAGT
This sequence comes from Nannobrachium achirus, assembly GCF_963921795.1. Lineage (NCBI taxonomy): Eukaryota > Metazoa > Chordata > Actinopteri > Myctophiformes > Myctophidae > Nannobrachium > Nannobrachium achirus. The sequence continues at coordinate 49,070,846 of NC_137814.1, read as the reverse complement.
ATATTTCTTTGCCCTAGAGGCCCATTACGGAATGTTCAGAGGTGTTGACAATGGGCACAAGAAGCCATTTGGATGACTGTCAAAGAGGATAGATTTGCACTTCTTTTCCATGTCTTACCCCCTTTTTACAATCTCCCTACGGTTAACACAATTTTTCTTGTACCTTGAGGGAGCACAGTAGGGTTTTACCCAACTGATAATTTCCTAAGTTAGTGTCTGATTCTACCATGCAATACAGGGACGAGGGGAAGGGTCATTAGTCATTGTTGATATCTCTCTAAACATCCGTTTGTTTTCTACTGTACAAAACCAGAGAGCACCAACTGAGTTGTGACACACGAAAACTGCATAGTTTTAAATCCCGTCCTGCCAATGTATTATTATTACAGAAGTGACATACCGTAGGTTTGTAGCATTCGTGGATAGAACTATCAATCACACCTTTATAGCACAAAACAATTATTTAATTAACAATTAACTATAACTATATATGCCTTGAAATAAGTATTTGGCCATTGTTACTTCAGTTTGGCTGGGCTTCATACTTCAGTATGGGTGGGTGTTGAATGTCTGTCCCTCTTTGAGAGCTTTGTGCTGAGTTTGCTCTGGGCGTGTGTGTGATTGATTGATTCATTGATGGATGTCCTTCCACCCCTTCCTGCAGAGAGTGACGCCTCAGTCGCCACCTCCTCCCAAGCCTCCGTCTCCCAGTTTTGAGCTGGGTCTCTCCAGCTTCCCTCCCCTCCCCGGAGCAGCAGGACAGCTCAAGACCAGCGACGACGTGTTTGAAAACCGCCTGGCCAGCAGCGTGGTGTTGGGAACCACTAAGGAGAGGGTAGGTGACCGTGCACTTCACTCTCAAATACCTGGAACGAACGCGCCCGAGTCGCGTTAGATTTTAACCACTTTAACCATCATTGTATGCTTTAACCTTAGAAAAATAGCAGATATACAAGCTCACAGCGCGGCACCGAGTGCCGCGCTGCGAGCTTGTAGATCTGCTATTTTTGAAAAATCGTGAAAATGTGTGCAAGTCTATGAATATCTTTGACCCGATCTTTGACCCGACTTCTAAATCCTTCCGCTGAATCAGTGGTTCTCAAACTTTTTCATGTCAAGGACCCCCAAAATTACAGGTATTTAGCTACGGACCCCCATATCAAAAAATGTTGTTCCAGGGACCCCCCAGAAGCAAATATTTGATTTACAAATGTTCGCTTTTAAATAAATATATTCAAAGACTTGCAAAGAAAAATCATGATTTTTCAAAAATAGCAGATCTACAAGCTCGCAGCGCGGCACTCGGTGCCGCGCTGTGAGCTTGTATATCTGCTATTTTTCAATGGTTAAAGTAGTCAATAATCCTAGGCCTAAATGGGTTAAGGTCCCCATCCACTTCTGTGACCAGTAAGACTCCCTAATCGGGAGATAAACGAACGTCAGGTCACATGTATACACCACTTTGTGTGATTTTAGGGCAACATCTGTAGGAGCAGTGTCCAAAAATGTGTTTTAAAAAAATCAGCCTGATGGTGGCGCTAAATGGGACAGATCCATGTTGATGACATGAGTGTAGACATACTGTGTGCCGTTTTGCGTGATTTTAGGGCAAAATCTGTAGGAGCGGTGTACAATTCCTTCTAAATGTTGGTAGTTGATTCTGTCTGAGTGGATTTTTTTTTCCCTACTCCACTAAACTGCTCCTGACCTATGGACCACATGGCTTGGGAATAGTTTATTCTTAAGGCTGCCTATCTACTACTTACATTTACTCCATTTAGCTTGTGTGCACTAGAGCGTTCAAGACGGCTTCTTTTTAGTAGTCAACTACTCACAATGTTAGTTGAGTGGGTGATTTATCACGGGGTCAAAAAAGGTCTCAAATACAACCAGTAAAAGGATTTGTTGGCAGTACCAACCAGGCGGTAAAGTTAAATAAATAGCGGAGGCCTTCATTGACTCTTAAAAGCTGTTTGCACTTGAGCAGCAATCTGATTGGACTATATCCCCAGCAGGCACGTTTGAGCTGGAGATGACTGTTTTACTGCACAAAACTGCTTTCTTGCGGAAGTTGCGGGCATATTAGAAGTGTCTTCTTCTCTAGTCTAAATACCTTTTTAGCAACCAAAGTAAGTTATGTCCACCTTCGGCTGCCAGAAGGACCGTCTCAAAAAGCTCTGAATAGCCCACTGAGATGTACTTGATAACATGCTCAACGTTTGTGTCTTTCCAATCGTCAGAATGTAAGCGTTGATGCCAGTACTGCAAGGGCCCTCTCTCCAGGAGGCCCCAACGAGCCACTGCGTACACCCACGTCCCCGCAACCCACAAGCTTCCAGAGCACGCCCCCATCCGCCGTCACCCCGACGGTGGCCCCGCCACCACCCACCAGCCTCTCCCATGGCCCCGCGCCCTCCCAGCCCACAGTGTAAGAAGAACCACATGATTTCATTGGAAATATGCATGGTTGTGCCTAAATCACTTATTAATTGTTAATCACTATTAGTTGCGACCATAGGTCGCAGATTAGTATGTAAACGGTCACAGCTCCTCCGTATGAATGTATGTATCTCTGTCACGCATGACACTGGTTCTATGGGTTTGTCGCTCTGACATCTCTGTGATGTCAGGGGAACCACTCTTAACAGCATGGGTTTGCCGCTCTGACATCACGCTCTGGCTGTCTTTATTTGGGGAACAAAGTCGTATTGACTTTTACATTGATTTCTATACATTTATGTGCAGTTACAGTATTTGTCGCTGTTATTAGGTTATTCGTAGAGAAAAAACAGAGGCCAGCCAAGTGCTCATAGGAGATAAAGTCTTAAAAATGTATGGTGGTTCTGAGATCAGTGGGAATATTTATATATATATATATATATACTGTATATACATATATAAAATTAGGAGGTAAAGAAGTTAAAATGTTGGCTGTTTTTATTGAATACAATTTGTTTTAACTTCCTCTCCACATTTGTTTAGTTATTGGGTTATTATTGGATTATTAGCATGTCACAACAGTCTGTTCTGATTCTTTTTAGAGAAGTGGATGGCTTCCACTAAAGCCGTAATAAATATGAAACAGAGTTTCCATTTCATTAAAAAAAAATTGTAGTATATACACGTGTTACTTGAGATCAGAAGAACTCTGAAAACGTTGACGACCCATTGATTCTGTGTGTGTGTGTGTGTGTGTGTGTGTGTGTGTGTGTGTGTGTCAGGGAGGTGAAGGTGTTGGAGGTGAAACAGAAGGAGGTGCAAACGTCTGTGGAGCGGGTTCCCGGCACCCTGTCCACCACCAGCAAGTCTGTGCAGGTCAACGGTGCTGCTACAGTCAGTATTGTTCTGTTTAAACCTTTTTAAAATCTTTTGATATAATAATGTATTTCTCTGCTGTCGGCAGCTAACTACAAAATGTAAAAATTTCCAGAAATGAAAAAAAAAAAAAAACATCTAGTGAACAGCTCTCTCTAGTGGCCAACAATAGTCAATCTATACCTCTCTGGCGGTCTGGCCTGGCCAAAGTAAATCTCGTCTGTGGCAGCAAATGAGTTAAATACAGGAAACGGAAAATAGAGATTTACTTGCGAACCATACAAATTGGTCTACTCTGCGACCCAAAGATGGGTCCCGACCCACTGTTTGGGAACCAGTGTTCTACTCTACCCACAGGATGTAAAGGTCTCAATAGAAGTGCAGGGAGACCAGCTCCAACCACTGCATATCGTATTGACACACCACACTACCATACTTTTGGTTACCGATTGGGTTAACATGTTTAATTCACTAAAATAAGTTCTGCATTGCAGCTTTATCTCTTCCCAAACAGCTCTGCCATGGAGAAGATTGAATATCGTTGCTGGCGGACAGAAAACTATCATCTCCGTTTAAACTTTTCATGTTTTTTCGTAATTAACGCCCTACTTTGGCATACCGCAGTGTCACGCAATATTAACACATCTTCAAGCTTAAAACGTGTCACAAGGCGGCACGTTTCTGAGCTTGCAGATTGGCTACTTTTGAATCCTGAAAATCTACAGCTTTCACCGCGACAGCGATGATATGAGCATGAGGGGGAGGAAATTAATCATAGCTTGATTTATTTCTTTAATCTTTACCACGTGGTATTAATTAAAATGGACAGACAGCTTCCTTTGCCTAATAAAACCATTTAGCATGATGTATAAAATCTAATATAGCAAGGTTTAATAAGAACACTAACAAGACTGTACAAACATCATTTACTTTGGGCTATCTTCTTGGAGTTGGAGTTTAATCATTTTACACTGTGGCATTTTTGATGATCTTGACCAGATCAAAAAGCAGCCCATGAAAGAAAATGTGCACATTTGCAGAATGACAGATCCAAGTTTTATTTTCCCACCATTTTGTACTATGTGTATTATGTAATTAATACATTTTGTAATTAATATGGGTGTTCTTCTAATCTAGACCTTGCCTTCCAAGTACTCACTCAGCGCACTTTAGAGATTTTGCCTTTAGGATCAAGACAACTAGCAGGCCTGCACATCAGTAGCTGATCGGGTGCTGCGACAATAGCCACAACTTTGACAATTCCTTTCCTGTCCTCTAAACCGTAATAATATTGTTAGAAAACAAGACAATGGTTAACCCATTCAGAACGGGTACACATTATTGTGTATCATTATTTAATGCTTTAACTATTGAAAAATAGCAGATATACAAGCTCACAGCGAGCTTGTAGAGCTGCTATTTTTGAAAAATCGTGAAAATTGGAATTTTGACCCGATCTAAGATTTTTTGAAAAACCTATGTGTTTCTGTGTCAGCAATCTGGTTAGCCATCGTCATAGAAAAGTTCCTTTTCACTCAAAAGTTCCTTTTCACTCAACTGGAGCTCAGTTAGTCTGTTCTTGAGAGACTACTATGTCAGTGGTTCTGACACCTTTTCATGTGAAGGACCCCCAAAATGATATTTATTTGGCCACGGACCCCCATCTCAAAATATTTAGTTCCAGGGACCACCCAGAAGCAACATTTGAGTTACCAACGTTCGCTCTGAAAATACATATATTCAAAGATTTGCACACATTTTCACGACTTTTTTCAAAAATAGCAGATCTACAAGCTCGCAGCGCGGCACTCGGTGCCGCGCTGTGAGCTTGTATATCTGCTATTTTTCACTGGTTCAAAGCATTCCACAATTCTAGGCCTAAATGGGTTAAGCTATAACCTCCACTTTTTGATTCTCAGCCTGTCTCTCTCGTGTCCCTCAACAGGAGCAGCGGAAACCGTCTTACGCCGAGATCTGCCAGCGGATCAAGGACACCCCGACACTACAGCCACAGCACCAACAACATCAAGCGCAGCAACAGCAGCCACAGCAGCCCCACAAGGAAGCCAAGCCAGTCCCTTGCACCGCCGCCGCCTCTGCAGGCGAGGAGTGGAAGTGCACTGACGCGACGGCGCCGGCGGGAGACGGCGGCTGCAGCAGGGGCGGCGGCGAGGCCAAGGCCAGAGAGACATCCTACCCCTCCTACAAGCCCTCGTTGGGAGCCATAACCCCAGGCCGGCCCCCGCGGGAAGCCCCCAGGAGACCGGCCGGTCGGTGGCCCTCCCCTCCTCCCTCTTCCTCCTCCTCCGCCTCACATCAAGGAAAGACGCCCAATAGCAGCAAAGATCCTGCTCACCCCCAGCCTACGCCCCCCAAGTCCCCGCAGGAGTGAGATGATGCCCCTCCATGCCCATTTCCCCACACACTTAGACACACACGCACGCACACACACACACACACAGACATGCATTTAAAAAGAGGAATTCTATTAAGTCAGGGCTATGAAATACTTAAATATCCCAGAGAAGTCACCAGTCACAAATATAGAGGAACGCCGCCTTTCTCTTTCCTGGATCAGGGCTTGCAGATGAATAAAAGCACTTTACTGTGCATGTAGAGCACCGTTTTCATGCTTTTTAACTTTTATTTATTTGGTCTGGGATTTATCTTTACTTTTAATTTTATTTCTCCTTTTTTTGTTTTGGTTTTATTTAATTTAAAGAATTTTTGTTTTAGTTTTTTTTTTTTTTTTTTTTTTTTTGCTTCGTGTGACTGTTAAGTTGGGTCAGATGGTTATTACAGCATCGCACAAAAAGCAGGGCGTTGCTATAGAAGCCGCCACTCAGGTGGGTGATGGGAAAAGCTTCACCCAGCCAGACTCCATGTTCAGGTTGCCACAGAGGGAGGGGTGGGTGGGGGCATTCAGGTGCATGCTGTTTTTCTTGTCGTGAGGCAGCGTGGTGCCGTTGTAAAACTTCTCATCATTTGATCGGTGAGTCAGAGGTGTATATTTTAGTTGTTTTTTTTGGTTGGTTTGTTGCTGTCATATGCAGGATTAACACTTTTCATCTCATTACGACGAGACTGGGATCCTTCATTTCCTCGCAGTTAATGTTTTGCAAACGTTTTCATTATTCTCATATGATGGCCTTTTTTTCCCCGCATTACATAATCGCAGTCTCATTTTAACACCAGCGTTGGTGTGTTGGCTTACTGTTCTCCCAGGACTGCTAGCAATTGCTGTTGCATGCGGGTGGTTTCTCTCCCCCCGATTGTACTTGTCTAGGAAAGCCCTGTGTACCACTGGTTCTCAATCTTTTATATTGCGGTTTGCAGTTGATGCATTATTAGAGGAAGTGGCTGGAAATTGACATTCCATCACAAATGTATAAAACATGATGTTTTCGCACCTTCTTGGGAGTCATCTCCTGCTTCATCTCGCAAACACCTGATCCTCGGGTTGAGAAGCCACTGCTACAGTCACAAGAGGGCACGGATCAGTAGATCTGTCCTGGTCTGCGGTCCTCAGTCATGTCCTCTGCTCTCATTTACCGTCTGGTCCACTGGGAAGTGCTTGACCAGGCGTACATTACAGTGTTCGAAGGGGAGGACGCAGGCTGTATTGATATCCCAGATATAATCAGCATTTAAATCAGCCTGAGATTTTTGTCAGGCATGTCTGTATTGGAACGTTTGGACGCTGGTTTGCCAGTGGTTGCAAAGGTACATGTTTCCGTGCCGGGGAATTGACCGCAAAAAGTAAATGCCGTTATGTCAGTCCTTAATACCGGATTCTCCAATGAACCGTGTAAATTCTTATTCTACACCTCGGAGGAGGTTTACGTAAATTCTTCCAACATGGAAGCATGTTATTTGTAATAACTGCTATGCACACATCCCGTGGCTTATTACAGCTTTGCAGCATTATTGATGGGGAATGGCCAGCAGTTAAAAATCGAACCCGTTGGACCTGATATAATGGTGGAAGTGGCAAGTGAATTCTTTAGGATTTACCAGTTATAGTAGCTGGTGGATAAAAAAGGTTGGTTCCCATACCCCCTCTTCTGAAAAGCCAGTTGGGAGCAGATTTGCCGCAAGGTGACTTCATTGAAACAGTGTGACGTTTCAAGTTAATTCTCTTGGTGCTAGAAGTTGAACCCCGGAAACCTGTCATTTCAGTTAATCCGGTACTGTAAGTAGAAAATACTTGATTTCTATCATTTAACTGTTGCACTGTTTGGTGTAGTTTGTGGCTTGCAGACAAAATTTGTAGTTTACATGAAGTTAAAAAGGGAAGATGCTTGTACTCAAAAGTCAAGTTTGTAAAAATACAAATCCACCATACTACTCAACATTTAAAGGTGAATGAAACCATTAGCTGATTTTGTCGTTTTTTCCTGTACTGGTGTAAACTGTACATTGTGATGGGTGCAACGCAGCTACGAAAAGGAATGAGTGTTAGATTTGTGTGCCAATGTGTAAACATATTGACTGTAGTCAACAACATTGTCAATGCTTGGGCATTGGCACAATGAAATGTAATACACACAATTCTATTAAATATAAATATACTGTATTTAGCTGTGTAACCTACATTGGTGTATCAAGGTGATTATACCCGCTATTAATTTTACCTTCTGTAGTTCTAAACCTGTACTGGAAACAAACTACCACGTCGGCCTAGGGTTACATTATCCTTTGAGAAAGGAAACCTGGCTATATTATCTTCACTATGGGCTTGTTTACTCCCATTATGAAAGGTGTGGAGTCTGTGTTTACGACCATTTGTTTGCCTCCGTGACACATTTTGCTGCACTGTAGTGTATACACCGGTACAGTTGTTTGCTTTTTCTAGCATACTGTCACTGTGCTCCGCCTGTAGAGTTGTGTACTGATATTGAATCCAACCACTTTTTCTTTTCTTTTTTTAATGGCAGGATTAGTTGCCAATGTTGATGTTTCATTTTCTTAGAAGGGTTTAATATGTTTGGCCTCTATTTAAGAGGGATTTTGTAAAAGGAAAAAAAGACGCGTATTTGGTTGGCTTTGAAAAGTTAGTGTGGTGGAATAGACTTTGGTATTGTTCCAACATTTAATTTAAGTTAAATTATGAGTATACCGTATAGAATGTAAGCATGGCCTAGCTGTCGCCATGATGGAAGATGGACTGAAGGAAGCATTGAATGACAAAGGCATTTTTGGTTGGCTGTTTAGAACGATTGATTGCATCGATCTTTGCGATGACTGTCAAATGGCAGGAATATGAGCAGCAACGGGGATGAGGATCAGGAACTAAAAAAAAAAAAGAATTTGATTTCGCCCATTTGAAATGAATGGGGAAATGCATGTCTTAAAGCCTTCGGGTCCTGATTTAAAATCCCATCCCTGGTGTGGGTTTGTCCAACTCTTTCCCCAGGCATTTAGGGGCTTTGTGTCTAGAGTTGCATGTCTCTCTCCCTATCATTTTGTTTTTTTTTTCTCTCAGCATGCTTCCTTGTCAGATATTCCGGGCTCACTTTAAATTATATAGTCAATAAAACATAGTTTGAGACTAAATAGGGTGTTGGTTAAAATTTGAAAAGGAAACACCCAGGCACATTGGGATACTTGGTAGATTTCCTTTATGTGAATTAAACAAAGCAAACACTTGGGTATAGACCTTCGTTGGGGCCCTGGTGAAGGAATATAGAGGCCAAAACATGAATTTCATATAAATGTGAAGGAGAATACCTTACAGTATGCTGGGTGACACCAGTTGCTATACCAGGCACAAATGTCGGGTAACCACCAATAATTTCAAGGTCTTGTTCTCGTCTAAATGATTTAGCTGGCTGTGTCGGCATGGTGAAAGCGGCCGGTGATTTCAAGATGTAGCTGCTGCTGTGGCCTTTCGGGGGCAAATGAACTTCAGCTTCCTCCCCAGTAGCCACTCGGGGGAATAGTTTTTTCATTTTGACCGAAGCGCTCAGCATCGCTAATGAACCCGCTGTACTTTACACGGTTGTCTGACGGCGAATCAAATGAGGCGTTTAATGTGGACCTCTTTCGTGTACTAGTGTTCTCGCAGAAGTGAGTCCCGCATCAAGGGTAACCCATGGGTATCAAGCCCGCTCGAGACACGGGAATAGCTCGGCTTTCGTTAAGAGGAATGGCTGAAACCGCTGGGTGATGATAAGCTGCTCTGGATTTGAATGGACAATAATTAAAAACAAATCTTTTTAATGAAATTTTTCAATTCTGAAGGACTGAGATGCACTTGGATGGATCTTTTTGTTGTTGTGGAAATGGTCAAAATGAGATGAGAATGCATCATATCCACTTAATTTATAAACCAATGCTGTTTATTCCATGAGATATCATTTGAGTTTTCATCATACGGACAAGATAAAAAAAAGATTATCTATATATATACATATATATACACACACGAAACAAACACACAATGTATGATTTCCATCCAGTGTTTGAGAAACTTGAATTTTATTTAAACTTGAAAAATGACTTTGCCTTAACTTTTATACGAGACAAGCATAGAGTTCCTCCTTTTTCAACCCCCCCACCCCCAACCCCACCCAAAATGTTACTAAGGGTGACAACATGGAAAATATTTAGCCCTACCAAAAGTCACCAGTCTTACTGAGAAACATACAAATCTAGCAGCGGTTTTCCTCTTTCCCCCGTTTCCGTTTTCCCTTATATTTTGTGTAAAATGTATGAAAAAGAATCTTGTTTGAGCTGTCCTCTTGCTTCCTCAGTCATTAGTTTGTTTTTCTTTTTTTCTTCTGTGGGGGGGATATAAATCCTTGTAAATGCAAAACTAGTCAATACTGTATTCAATATGTGCACTTTGAAGTGTGTGCTTTGCTTGTACAGTTGTAAATATTCAGAAAAATATAAGAGGTACCTTAAAATGATATAAAAAAATATATTGATCTTGTTGAATTATTAATGTTGCTATTGAGCTGGATGTAGGATATAAAAAAAATACCTTAATGTGGTTTGAAAATGTGTTTTGTTTTTTCTTTTGCTTTTTATCTTTGTCTTTTTCTCTTGTTTGAATCTTGCCTGCAGGATTGCGATGTGGGCGGCAGGTTGTCTGATTGTAACATTTATTTTTTATTTCTAAACTGTCTCATTCCATTTTGTTTTTTTGTTTTGTTTCCGTATTGTGACTCGCACCTGGCGTACAGGTGCGTCTCTTCCAGTCGTCAACCCCAACCTCCCCCCCCCCCACACACACACACACACACACATACTGTGCACACTTGAGGGGATTGAACCTGTGGTACTGAGAAGCATGTATCAATTATTCTTGTGTGGCCGCTTGCCCACCTTGACCGTCAACCTCTGGTTTGAGCTCTTTTCTGGTTGCTTATTACTGGCAGCACTCAAGAGCTTAGCATGATTCTTTGGTGCTCAGTGCATAGACTGCATCGAGTGTGATGTATCTCAACACGTGGCGAGGGCACCAACTGTCAGACGTTCAAAAAATATTTCAGCTGTTGGCAAAGGGAGCTTCAGCTGCAGCGACATGGAAAGCATTGACCAGCGCTTGGCTTAAAACGAGGTTTGTGGTGGACACAGGTCGCTCCCCGTCGATCATCTTTGGACATGCAGTGCTTGAGGCAATCTCGTGTGTTGCCCATATACAGTGTCAAACTGGACCACGGTTAACCAAATTTTAAGCACAGAATAACAATGACACATGGAACCATACACATCTCTTACGTGTCTAGTCTATGACATATATCTTTGCACGTACCAGACGAAACATCCGACTCGGTTTGGAGCAAAACGAGAAGTCATTTGAACATTGTCAATGTTTGTTTTTGTTTCTCTTGTTATGTCCATTTTGATTTGATGGTTATTGCTCATGAAAATGTATGTTGGCTTTCGTGACCTCCCACCTGATAACTAATTAATGTACAAATTATTTCATTCTTTTTGCTAGACATACCAGTGTTTAGGCTGAAATGGAATCATAGTTTAGCAGTTATTTTTACATTTAACTTCAGAAAGAGAGGAGTTTTCTGGCACATAACATAATGCGTGCATTGTCTTTTTAATCATTTTGATAATGTGGACTGCATTTGACGTGGCAAATGAAACCAATAACTGTGCCATTATAGTTTTTTTTTTCTTTTTTTTTTTTGACTGGGCAGTTTGACTCATGCGTACTTAAAAGTTCGCCATTTATGTTTTGGTTTGTTCTGGAGATGTGACTTCTTGTTACTGGTAAAAAAAAAAGGAAAAAAAAGATTAAAAGGTTTTAAGTCCATCAAAGTATTTTACAACTTGGGGATTTTTGTTTTCTTTTCAAATGTGATACCACTGACAGGACAAGAGGAAAAACTCAACTGTAACTTTCATCTGAACTGCGTGACAGATGTCTGAAGCATGGAGGTTTATCTCTCTCTATATATACTTGACTGTAGCATAGCCTCCAACTATGTCCTCGAAGATTATTGGGTGTCTATGGATATTCCTGAGAGCGCGTGTGTACATGTGAAATGAATGCACCCAACATGAGGCAGCAGAGACACAAACCTATACCTATGTATGGTAAATTAAATTCCATACCCACGAGGGGGAGAGGGTGCTAACGGCTGCACCGGGGGAACTTGCCTTACATTCTGTAATGCAATGCTGATGAAAAGACTGAACGCAAGTTGTTTTCCGTTTCTTGTCCACACTATTAATAGTCTCCGTTGGCGTTGAGTTTTTTTTTTTTTGCTTTTCTGGTAACATGGTATTTCATGTCTGCCTGTCTTGGTCTCTGCCCAGTCTACCCCAGCTTCCTGCTCACCCCACAATGACAGTGCCATCCAGCTGTTGGGTTTACAACGGCCGAGGCTCGTAAAAAGACCAACCCCTGGAACGTTTTTCTCATTTTGTTTTTTCCTTTTCTTGGGTTAAAGCAAAGACGTTCTGATGAACTGACTGGAACGAGACCCGTCTCCTCTCGTTATCAACTCACTGTGGTTAACTTGTTAACACTCTTTATGCCATGATACTCTTAACGGCAATGGACAATCGATGACTGACAGGGGGTGTGTGCGTGTGTGTGCGTGGGGGGTGACAAGAGGACTTGCCTAAAGACACCTGTAACAGCTGTTCGAACGGAAGTTACTTAAGAGATGGCTTTGATTTTTCTTTTTTTTAATTTAATTTTGTTTTTCCTTTGGTCTTACCTATTCTTCCATTGAGACTGGAATCAAGCGTACGTCAGCTGTTGATAATTTAAGTTACTCTTGTGTCATGATGTAAAACTGTCTAATTTGGAGACAAAAAAACAATGTAGCTTACTGAAAATAAAGATTTAGGCACTGTTGAGGAGCTGCTGGTCTCAGTGTGTCAGTTTGTATGTGGTCAATGTAAAAGATAGTGTTGAACAACCGGACGTGAAGAATTTGTAGGCGGACAATCATATGGTTTCTCTAGCCAAGATTTCCAAGGCGTTACCCCTGATAATGCTGCCCATTTTGACTGAATCTGTCTGTGCGCTGCACTTTACATGACTGAAAATTAAAACGTTCTATGCATCCCATGTATGTCTATACTATAATACATTCAGTGCCCAGCAATTGTGAAGAATTATAATACTTGACAAGTCATTATAAAAGGCATGCATTATGATGGCAGCATTAGTACATTAATAAGCAGATTACAGTGCATTTATACTTGAGATCTTAAGTCATAAAATACTTCTGTCATGATTGTTAATAGTTGGAGTATTTGAGTGCTTATAATGTAAGTAATTCATTATACAGTGTTAAACAAATGCATTGTGATTGATTACAGTATGTTTACTACACATTGTAGACATGGGATGCATAGCAACAGCATGTTATGGTCAACATGTTTCCCTAATGGGGGGCCATATTATATAAGGCACCCCTGAATTTAGTTTTTCTATGTGTGGTATTTATCAGCAGTGGTGGAAAAGGTACTTGAATGTTTTACTTGAGAAAAGGTATCAACAACACTGCAATGTATAAATACTCTGTTACAGTCTAGATTTCAAAATGTAGGCCTACATGTATTCCCCAAGCTCACTAGTAGCAGCCGCCGCCTGTAAGTGGCTTTTCAGGAAGGTAGGGATTTACATTCCTTTAAGGCCTTCGGTAGGGCGTTCCATATTTTAGCGGCATAACAGGAAAACAAATGTAACCCTTTGTTTGGGCCAAATCTGGGTAGGACGTGATCTGTGGAGCTCCCTCTGGTGTTGTAGTTGTGAACATCCATGACGTTTTGGAAGTAGTTTGTCAGGTACATGCCATGGGTACCTTAGTGGTGTAGTAGTGTATCTTTTAAATCAAAATATACAGGTAGACCTAAATGTCAAAAGTGTTCATCAGAAGTTGCTCGTGGTTGCTATGGTGGTTACTTGGCCAACCTATCGCGGGAATCGTCCGCGCACCTGACAGTTTGTGAGTTTTTGGAGCGGAACCCCATTTGAAAAGATATGCCACCGACCCCATAAGAGAAGGTTTTTACAGCAACTATTTTAATTTCATGGACCCCAGTTTGACATGAATTAGGCTACGGCCCCCATTTAATTGTATTTCTATTTCTGGGACACTCATTTATATTGTAAACTCAATGTTAATTTAACTCTGGGAGTGCAATACAAATGGAACCAAATGGACCCTAACCTATTTGTTCCTAACTGTCATTTAGCTGTATATAAGTCCCTCAAAGGCCCATGGGGGTCCCCGGACCCCACTTTGAGAACCAAAGACGTATGGAATAAAGGGACAAGTTTAAGGATCTGCTCTTTTGACCAGTGGAGGGCGCTAAAGTTCTGTAAGTATTGCAAAATGCATCACTTTCAGTTCAAAAATGTAACAACGGGTTTCGTGTTGTAAGTGTTAATTTGTTATGTATGTCATTATAGATTATAGATTATGTATTTATATTAAGGTTGTTACTGGTTTTATGACGATGGAGAGAAGTTGGGGTATTGGTTCGATCTGAAGGCATTATCATTTCAATCCCTCACCTACAAGGTGATGGCTGACATGTTCCCATGGCCAAAGTTAATTTCAGATGAACATTTAATAATGCCACCTTCTAGCTTTAAAACTAGTGGGGAACAATCTCTGCTTATCTCTTTACTGTATTGTTTTTAGACAACAATAAGTTAGACACATATTCTTATAATGAGTCCAAGCTTGTTAACTGGTAATTATGAAAATGTTTCCTTTCATTACAGTACTACAAATGCTTTATTTTTAGGTAGGTGTGATCCAGGTACGGTATAAAACAATGTAAACTGTATTGTTTTCAATAGTAGGCCTATATTTGATTGTGTTTTGTGCTAGCGGTGCCTGTTTGTAATGTGTTTTCTTAGAATCATTTTGTTTTGTGTGTCATTTTAAAGGCAGAAGCTGAAATGTTGAAGAAGAGAATATGAAAGATAGAAGAGGAGTATTGAAATTGTGACGAGAACTTGAAGATGGAGAGAAGTTGAGTACTAGTTCGATCTGAAGGCATTTGAGATCATTTCACTCAGACAAGGTAAGCTAAAAGCTGATCTCTGACATGTTGACAAGGCCAAAGATAATTTCAGACGAACATTTTTATAATGCCTTCTTCTACAGTAGCTTCATAACAAGGTAAGTGGGAACTAATGTCTCCTTATGTAGGTGATCTAGGTAAGTTTATGAAACAAGTGATTAGCATTAAGGTGAGCCCGAGATGGAAGGTAAAGCAGAAGCCTAATTAGTTTGTTTTGGGCTGTTTGGAGCCTTGTTTTTATGGCCATCACGATATTAAAAGTGGACTCCATAGTCAAAGTGGGGCTAAATGAGTGCTCTTGCTAGTGTCTTGGATCTATTTTTACTGACCAGCGGGCGATTCTCTGTAAAAAAACAAGTTTGTTGGTTGATTTTTGATTAAATTAGTAATTTTTTCATTGAAAAGATTAGCCTCTTGGATGAAACCCAAGTAGGCAATTTAGTATTTTCTGGTTATTACATTGTCACCCACTTTGACTGAAGTTATCGACCTTGCTGAGCTTAGGATTTGACCCAAAGAGGATGGATTCGGTTTTACCCAGGTGTATTGATAGTTTGTTGTCATTGAGCCCAGGTGCAGATCTTATCTAGTTCAGAGCTAAGGGCCTTTTCAACCTGCAATTTGTCCCTGTCAGAGACAAGGAGAGCCGAGTCATCTGCGAACAGGAACAGGTTGCAGTCACAAGCAGATGCCATGTTGTTTACAAATATTAGGAACAATAGAGGTGCCGCCGAGTATGCTTCCTTGAGGAACACCACAGCTACCTGTTCTCTCCCCACCAGGTAAGATTGCATCCAGCTCACTGCTGCACTATCAAGGCCGATAGCTTAAATTTTATTAATCAGAATAGAGTGATAGACTTATGTAAAAAAGCAGCCTTGTTTGTGAACAGTTGAACAGTTATGAGAATTCACCCCATATGTACATTTGACATTGTTTGTGTTCTTTCATTGTGTCCGTTTATTTTATGTTCAGGCTTTGTCTGTTTGTTTTAGAAAATAGGGAGGCACTGTATAAGTAGTAGTATTTGAAACTATATAGTATATACCTTAACCTGTGCTTTACAATAAAGATATTTGAAACAAAAAAAAACTGCTATGATCATAGGTAAAAGAAAATCAACCCATGGTGAAAATGCCCACACGGTAGGCCTACTCAACACATTATGAAGTGCACTTCATAATGTAAATGAAAATGGAAGAAAATGATAACCATGGTTATCATTTTCTTCCATTTTCCTGCATTCATAGCCTCTATTTGTTTTCTCTGGTTAGTCATTTTGTTGTATTTATTACTGTCACTATCTTCATCAATAAAGATTTAAAAAATGCTGAAATACCCTGCTTGACACGACGGGCCAATTTACCACCGCTCTTGACTTTTCCCCTTATTAAACCTCGAACACTTCAATCCCTCTCCTCTCCTAACTGCCACCGCATTTTTACATTCCAGTTCTGTTTCCAATTAGAGAGCTCTCACACAGCTGTCGACAAACACACCGGAGTGGGTGTGTGGTGTGGTTTGAACATAGGTTTGTGAATGCACGAATACCCATAAGACATTGGGAGAGACTCTCTCTCTCTCTCTCTCTCTCTCTCTCTCTCTCTCTCTCTCTCTCTCTCTATCACACACACACACGTCACACACGCGCACGCACGCACGCACGCACGCACACACACACACACACACACACACACACACACACACACACACACACACACACACACACACACACAGTATTCTCCTTTTTCATCCCTTGTCTTGGCTGGACCATGCAGAATAGACCAGTGGTAACGTTTCATTTGAAGTACTGTACCCCCATAACTGGTTCTCAAAAATGAACAGTTGTGTTCCTCTTGAGAATATTACCTATCTGGGTTTGACACTTTTTTTGAAGATACGGTCACAGCTTGACCGTATCTCTGTCTGTCCGTCTGTCTCTAACGCCTGACACTGTGTGGTTCCCCTGACACATCACTTTGACATCACATGTGACATCAGTTTGATGTCAGGGGAACCACTCTTAACAGAATGGGTTTGCCGCTCTGACATCACACTCTGGCTTCACTGTGATCTCATCATCTCACAGTAACAGAATCCCTTTTATGCCCATATATGGAGTTCCCTGATGTCATCAATATTAAGCCCATATCTAACAGGACATCATATATATGGGAATGCCTATATATGGAGGCCACATCGGCCACATAACACACTAACAGAATCCATATGGCCAAGACAGATGGCCAAGACAGACCATATCTGTGTGGCTGGTTCTACAGGCAGGGATCTCCATGTATGGGCATAAAAGCGTATGATGTCAGATGTCATAGACATCATAGGACTTTCACATAACGAATAACTGAGTAAGCATGTTTGGGCTCTCACAGCATATCTCATATACAATACATGGATCTCCATATACTGTATGGGTACCAGGTCCTATATACATCACTGGCCAGATGGCCAAGAATTGGCGCGCATGTCGCCCTGAGGCGTCTTACTAGTTTAGATTATATGGAAACATTGTCGGTACCTGTATACACTGTATACAGTTATCTCAGTCTAGAATAGATCTATTATTTATTGAAGCTACTTAAAGGAGTAGTTCACCCCCAAAATGACTTTTTTTCTATTGATTAGTCACGCCATGGAGACTAGAGTTCAATACTATTTTTTGGTTTTTGTCACATTCCTAAGACAAAAATTTGATTCGAGTAAATTTACCCCCATTGATTCCGGATGGTGACCCGTTTCGAAACGGGTCACCATCCGGAACGAATGGGGGTAAATGTATTGTTATCACATTTTTGTCTTAGGAATGCGACAAAAAACAAAAAATATTATTGAACTCTAGTCTCCATGGCGTGACTAATCAATAGAAAAAAAGTCATTTTGGGGGTGAACTACTCCTTTAATGTCTATTAATGTGTATGTGTACTTCTGTGAAAAACTGAAAATAAGAAATATGTTTATATTTATAAGATAAATAAAAAGGACCCCAATAACTCTGAGATTGTGAGGTTCCATTTGCGTTACAGACCTGCAAGGGTCCATTTGGAACCCCCTTAAGGAACCCTGAGGGACCCTGGACCACACTTTGAGAACCAGTGATCTAGACATGTAATGTACTATGTTTGACTGACTGCGTGTTCAAGTTACAGCATTGGTCTGCTATTTGGCCTAACAATGGACCAGCCAGTTGCAGAGCAAGTATCTCTGTCTGTCTGTCTGTCTGTCTGTCTGTCTGTCTGTCTGTCTGTCTGTCTGTCTGTCTGTCTGTCTGACAAAGTGAAATAATGTATTGCCTTCTCTATTGCAGTTGATGAGAGCACAACATGATCAGAATGGTTACTTTTATCAGGCCAATGAACTCAAAGATTGTCTGAAAATTATATTAGACCGGTCCTGCTCTGCCTCAGTGTTACTTTCAGTTAGATGACCTAGACCGGCTTTATTATCTTGAATTTCTGGAGGCTATAACAGTTGATGTAAGCCACTCACACAGGGAAGCTTTGGCCAAAGTGGATGTGATTTCATCCAAACACTACTGATTCAAATTGCGCTCAATGGTCCATGATTATTGGGGCATGGCTCCTGGTGAAGATTGATGTTCCATTAAGCACATCTTTTTGGTTGTTCTGTTGTTAGGTCAACTTAGGGACATCACTACACTCTCCCTCTTTCTCCATCTCTCTTGCACGCTCTTTTTCTCAATTGAAATGTTATTCTGTACACAGTACAAATGTGAGGCAGGTAAAAGTCACTTTTATCTGATCTATAATATAGATTATTATAATTTGGAGGGGCTCTTGTGGTTATAGAAAACAACACAACTGTGAATATTTCCTCACCATAGCTTGTCATTACACATAACTCTGTTGTATACACAAATACATAATAACACATCGAAAAAACAAAATATTTAAGCAAACCCTTAGGCACCACCTTCCACTTACAAGCTGTTTGATCACATAGCCCGGGGGGACGATTGATCTGTGATTGGCAAGCTCATTGTTAGGCCAGCCAAGGATATGCCTATAGCAGCCTCGAGCAATGATTGCCCTGCAAAGAATATAAATAATAGCTGGTGTGATATACAGTATGTCAGGTGTAAATTCCAGTTAATTATACGTTAGTAGCCTTAAAACAAGTTCAAATAATGAAAATATGCACTTGAATAGTAATGTTCATGTGGTTTAAAATGCTGAAAGCAAACCAACAATAACTTATACTGTAAGTGAAAATAGAAACATACTAATGTACTTCAATGGAACAAAACAAGTACTGGGTACCTAATAAGGGAATATAAAAAAAGAGTCACAGACACTAATGCAGTACGAAAGGTTTTCATTATTTTACGATTTAACAAGAGGACAATTGGGAAGAGAATTACATTGTTTACAGTATGTTTTGTGAACCTTTTTTTTCTTCTTTTTCCCCCCTGTTTTTCAGTGACCTGGGAGGCATTGAAACTAAATTGTTACCAGGCTTGGGACCCGTAACACATATCCATGGTCATATCGTTGACATAGTTAACAATACATGCAAAAATAAAGGAAACAATTGGATGTGTGTGTGTGTATTTCCAAGTCCAATCTTGATTGTCAAACAAAAGCTCCAGGCGCCATGGCAGTCGTCATGCCAAAACTGCCCATGATGAGCCTTTGTCTATCCCTGGGAGGGGGAGACTGGAAGCAGTTAAAAACTTAGAGGACGACTTCAGAGGAGAGGCAGAGAGAGCAGATCTTCTAGCATGATTCTAATCTCAGATTTAGCTAAAGGTTTTTTATTTTATGTTTTACCAAATGGGTTCCCAGATCAGATTGGTGTGATTCAGGATGGGACTCGTGAGCTCAAAGGCATAGCTTGCTGTTGATTGTGCATTCTAATTGTCACATAACTGCATTCTAAGTCAATGATGATGGCTCATTTTTCTTTTCTTACTCTTACCACTCAGTGATGAATACAGCTCAGTGCCGTTGGCAGAGATCCAGATCTCCACTGCCAGGCTACCTGGACCAGTAATGGACAATTAATGATACTGCTGTTGCTGGGGACAAAGTATATGGCAGGGATGAGGATATTGGTAATGTGGTGCAGATGATGATGGAATGATAATGAGGGCTGATGATAAGGATATGTGTTGACAACAATGATAATAATGTATGACATTGACAATGTTAATCATACTTAAGAAATCAACTCTTTGAGCGGTGCTAACCTCTCCTACGTCTGGCTCGGTGTGTATGTCCCTCTGCTTTCATCTTTATCTGAACTGTGCTGTCTGATCGTCATGTCGGAGTCCAGACTGCTCCAGACCGTACTCAAGAACCGCTAGTTTGGATAACGTCTTCAAGCTAGGACTCAAGTCTAAGATATACAGCTCATTATCTAAGAGGATGATACGATCTCCCACAATGCAACAGGATGTCCTATTCAATGAACTCCCCTTGAGCGCAACCTCCTTCCAGGAGAAGGTCTCTGGGTTGAATTTCCACAGAGCACTGAGGGTCTTGTCCTTGTTGCAGCCACCAAATACGTACAGCTCTCCACTGGAGGTAAAGGCAGAATGATGCCAGAGTCCTTCTGGATGCAGCTGTCCAGAAGCTGTACTCAGCCAGCAGTTGGTCTCTGTGTTAAACACTCTGATGGTATTGAAAGAATTATCCCAATGGACCTCTTTGCCTCCAAAGTACAAACATTTTTGTACCAATGATGATGGTGGAAGAGTGATGAATTGAAGCAGGTGGAGGAGCTCCTCTGGTGTTAATTAAAGACCAGACCATTGTGGTGGTGTCCAACTTGTACAGGTCATTAGTGCATCTAGTCTGGGTATATTATCCACCATGAATATACATGACCTTCCCCAAGACACAGGCTGAGTGGTTCCTCTCTGGAACGGTGCAATGCCACTGTGACCAGTGGTATGGCCTGTACACACCATAGACTGTAAGAAATATGGACGGTGGGAAGCCATTTATAGTTTCTATGCTGCGCAAATGAAGCTTTTTTGGCCCTTGTACGGGTGCCGCCATCATTGTAGGAATCAACGTTCATTGGTAGAAATGGTACCATCTCGAATGCTATTGGCTGCCAACGGTCACGTGCAACCGCAGGGATACTTGTGAGAATGTGGTGTCTTGCTGAAAATAAATCACATGAAGAAGAATCATCACAAGCCCATGATCACAAGCCCCTCCTACAGCATACCCTGCTTTAACAACAATTATAACATAAATTGGACCATATTTTCACAAAACGCACATCATGGTGATTGAAACTCCCCTGGTAAACACATTGTGTTTGAGCTCCACACTAGTGCTTTTTAGGTTATCATCTAGGGACTTAAAAATGAAAACACAACAAATATCAAGTGTTTAATGCTTTCATCTTTATCTGAACTTTGTCTTGTGCTTTCCCTATGCGAACTGCTAATAAAGTGTTCAATCAATCAATCACATGACTGACTGATTGATTGATTGAGGATTGAGCGAAGCGACGCATTGTGAGCTTGTATCTGCTATTTTCACTACTTCTTAATTATTATTATATTTATTTATGGAATTTCTTAGATGTGTTGGTTTCTTTGTTTGAAAATGCATAAAATTCTATTTTTTTTTTTCTTCTAAAAATAATGTTATTTTTGGGGGAGGGGATTTTTTTTTTTATAGGAAAAGAAAGTGGGATTTTTACTCGAGTGTGACCCACAAATGGGTCCCGACCATTATGGGGTCCCGACCCACTGTTTGGGAAACAGTGGACTATAGGGCAGTGGTTCTCAAAGTGGATTCCAGGGACCACCAGGGGGGTCTAAATTGAATTGACCCATACACGGCTGTAACTCTTGACAGTGTACACATGGACATACACATTTGTAGCCTACACTCTCAGAGTTAAAGGAGCTATAGTCAACTTTTTCTTGAAAAACGGACGCTGAAATAAAAATAATGTTTCCAAAATATTTTATAAAAAATATTAAGCTTCATTATGTGTTTCTATTCAAAAATGACCACAAAAAGCATAAAATAATGGTAAAATAATAATTTTGGTCATTGTCAGGCCGACTTACATCCCTTATCAATCCTAGCCTCGCGTAGCCAGGCTTAGGTCTACTCATCTGCGATAGCGAGGCAGATAAAGTGCATATTACAGGTGAATCGTTCACTTGCGGATACAAGCACCAAAATTGGCACACATACTCCTTAGGCATTGCTCTTTTCAGAAAACCATCTGGCCAAAAAAAAAAACAAGATGGCGGCCAATTTTCATGATGGCCGCCATTGAATATACAGTAATCTTGCATTCCGCAATAAAATCCCATAGACTTGTCCTATTTGAATGATATTGGTGTCAAATCATACATTTATCACTATGTAGAATCCAAAGGTGGACCCATGGACTTACTCAATGGCTTCCTTGTACCATATATCAGTCCCGGAATCTTAATATTCTGCTAATAGTGTGGTGTGATGCGTCCAAAAAACAGCTCCCAT
Organism: Nannobrachium achirus; assembly: GCF_963921795.1. NCBI lineage: Eukaryota > Metazoa > Chordata > Actinopteri > Myctophiformes > Myctophidae > Nannobrachium > Nannobrachium achirus. The sequence goes on along the minus strand of NC_137814.1, from coordinate 49,048,515 downwards.
AGGATTTTTGTGCTAAAATTGATCTTTTTGCAGATCCTGGTTCTATAGAGTCCAAACTATGAGAAAATGATGGGTGTCAACTTTTCCGGACCCCCACCCCTTTTCTGGGGGTCATCTAGTTTGGGACCTCACAGAACAGTACGCCAGCCAGTTAATGTCCAATTTTCTTAATATTAGGGTTGTTTTGTAGGTTTTAAAACATTCTGAGTCCATTTATTACACTTTTGAAGCAGCCAGAATAAGCTTTCTGACTTTTGGTTGGGGTCTTTCCTCACCTGGGACCCCCCAGATGGACCCCTGAGCCTATCTCAGTACTCGCTCTGCTCCTGCTCCAGAACAATGTCATATTAGATCATAATTGAAGCATAAAAGTTTTTTTTCTGAAAACAAAAAAAAAGTAGTAACAAATACCAGGGGTCTTCCACAGGGGCTTCGGGACCCCTGGGGGTCCTCGGAGTTACTACCTAGTGTGATAAGAAGTGTACTTCTAAGGATTTCTTTGCTAAAATGTATAGTTTTACTGCTTTGGCTTTTATAGGGACCAAACTGTCAGAAAATGATGGGTGTCAGATTTTCCTGACCCCAGCCCCCTTTCTGGGGGGTCATCTATTTTAGGACCTCGCAGAACAGTATGTCAGCCAGTTAATGTCCAATTTTCATAATATTAGAGTTGTTTTGAAGGTTTTAAAACATTCTAAGTTCATAGCAGCCAGAATAACCTTTATGACTTTTGGTGGGGGTCTCTCCTCACCTGGGACCCCCGGAATGACCCCTGAGCCAATCTCAGTACAGTCCTTGCTCTGCTCCCGCTCCAGAACCGTGTCAAATTAGATCATAATTGAAGCATAAAAGCTTTTGTACCTGTACCTGGGCTCTGTAGCTAATACCAGGGGTCTTCCACAGGGTCCGGGACCCCCAGGTGTCCTCAGCGTTACTACAGGGGGCCATCCAAACGGCTGTTTCAGTTTTGGCCCTATTCTTGCAAGAATAATATTAGAAACTGTTAGTTTTATGTATCCTGGGTTTATGTAGTGTACTTGATGGTTTATTAGTATTCTCAGTATTATTTACTAGTAAGATGCCTCAGGGTACCAATTCTTTGCCATCTGGCCAGTGATGTATCAGACCTGTTACCCATATATGGACACCCCTGGTACCCATATATGGAGATCCATGTACTGTATATGGAGATATGCTGTGAGAGCCCAAACATGCTTACTCAGTTATTTGTTATGTGAAAGTCCTATGGTGTCCATGACAACTGACAACATACCCTTTTATGCCCATACATGGAGATCCCTGTCTGTAGAACCAGTCACACAGATATGGGCTGTCTTGGCCATCTGTCTTGGCCATATATGGATTCTGTTAGTGTGGTATGTGGCCAATGTGGCCTCCATATATGGGCATTCCCATATGAAGTCCTGTTAGATATGGGCTTAATATTGAAGACATCAGGGAACTCCATATATGGACCTTGTCATATATCTTGAATTTATGACCTCAGCATCAAAGGCTGGATTGGGGTATGTCCCTGTGACAAACTATTATCATGTCCACTAGGGGTACTTAATGTACATCAAGCAGCCTCACAGAAACAGGACATAGACTCCTGCCCTATGAGCCTCAGGGCTGGGCAGTGGGTTGCCTTTGGCCAAAGACAGAACTTAAAGTGGATTCCTGTTCATGACCTGTGTTGCACTCTTGCAGAAAAGAGCAAAGGGATGCTCTTCTTCCATGCCTTCACTGGCTGCGATGTTGTTTCAGCATTCCGCGGAAAGGGGAAGAAGTCTGCGTGGCAAACCTGGAATGTTTTGATGAGGCTTCCGGTGTCTTCAGCAAACTCAGCCATTACCCACCTGTAGTGGATGATGAAGACCTGAAAACCTTGGAGAGGTTTGTGGTCATGATGTACGACCGATCCAGCACAGCTGAAGGTGTCAATGATGCGAGGTTGGACTTGTTTGCTCGGAAGCAGAGGCCATACGAAGCCATTCATCCAACGCAAGCAGCACTGAAGCAACATGTGAAACGTGCTTCCTATCAGTCTGGAGTCAGTCAACAGTATGTCAACCAGAAATGCA
>NC_137814.1:49038931-49041431 GCF_963921795.1 Nannobrachium achirus | reverse complement strand
CTGTCTTTTAAGCCGTATTTACTTAGTAGTTTGTGACACCAGCGAATACAACGTATAACAGGGATTTTAAAACGTGGGCCGTGATTTGTGTTGATGTTGTCGTGCCAACGCTATTTGTGTGACTTTTTGACAAGTGTGAATATGGATTTGAGGATGTCAAATTTATCTCACTCTCCCTCGGTAAATGAGACAAAATTGTGTACATCAGGGAGCAGAGCACTCAGAAATGATTGCTGCCCGTGCGTCAACCTACCTGCAGACAAAGATAGTATAATGTATACTGAACATTGAACATAATTTACATCACTGCTAGAAGTCAGAGCTGGGGGGGGGGGGGGGGGCAGATAGATGTTAATTAGTGAAATGATGCTGAGAGGCTTTGGCTTGAGATATACACACTGCTGCCTTGGCACACTCTACCACTTTCTTTCCCTATCTCTCTATCACTTTCTTTTTCCTCTCTCTATTGCTTTATTTATTTCCCTCTCCTAATGCTCTTTCCCTGTCTATGTTTGAGCTGTATTTTCTCCCTCCTCCCTCCTTCTCTTCCTATCCCTGTTTTTGACTGGGATAACATCCCGTCGGAATGTGGCCCTTTCGTCAAAATGTGGGTGTTTCGCGGGACCTTTTGATTAGGGATGTTCGATATTGGCTTTTCTTTGATAGTGTGATAGTGTACATGGAGAGAGAGATAGGGAGCGGGAGACTCGGGCAGTAAAGATCGTCGCTTCCAGGTCGCCTGAACGCGAAAAAGACACTAGCGTGTGACGTAGTATGAATCAGCTTTAACTCTGAACTTTAACTCTGTCATCTCTTTTCCTCTCCCCCCTCCCTTCTCTCTCTCTCTCGCTCGGTCACATCTGGACACGACCTGATGCCACTGTAAGACTCTGACCATCTGTTACTTTACACTCATATGTGTAAAGAATCTCTCTCTGTCCTCTCTCTCCATGGAGAGAATGATCACAGCCACATGGCTCCTTCTTTCCTCTCTCTGCCCGCTCTCTCTCACTCTGCTGCCACTTCTACCACTGCTAATTACAGCATAGTCTAGTCTAGTCCGTCTGAGAGGAGCAAGCGTTGATGTATGATTTATCGGCCTCAGCTTTGGGCAGCTGAATTACGTGACTGACTGTACAGCGCATGTCCGTGACTGACTGTGTTTTCATTCTGAGAATAGACTCGAATTATTTTTTATACTCGTCGCATGACAGTGTTGGGCGCTGAAGATAGCCGATCTGCGAGTTCACAGCGCGGCGCGTTGTGAGATCGTAGTTGGCTCTTTTCGGCGACAACGTATGAATTGTACTTGAATCTTTGTTCCTGGTTTCTCAAACATAATTTGAACAATCTGAGAAGATCTGGCTTCATGGGGTGCCTTACAATGGCTTAGTCATAGTGGCTAGTATCAGACCATTCTACTGGGGAGGGAGCTTTCTGTTTTTTATAGAGAAGTAGATGAAGAAAGGCATCTGGAGAGAGAGTGAGAGAGAGATAGATATAGGCAGACACTAAATTCAACTACGTTCAAGGACCTAATTTTCTTCTCTTACAAAAATAACACATCTTCTTCATCAATAGAAAGTGCCTCCAGGCTCCAGGCAGTTTTATGCATCCTACACAGACCCAGTGGTCCTAGACTTCCTGAGACCCGACTGTGTGGCTGTCGTAGCCTGCAGTGCAGGCCGTCTCTGTCACGCTAGCAATTCAAAAGAGCAGAGCTGTCATCCTTCAGCCTTCATCCCAAACCCTGCATGGCCTCACGTGGCCACCGTGGCACTGTGCTCTGAAAGGAATCCAATCTAAACTCCTTGATCTGTTTTTAAAAGAAATAAGATTTGAAGATTTAACCTGAAACGATAATAAAACTCGATGGCGAGCTCGTTCGTCACCTCTGGTCGGGGCTGTCATTGGTCGCTGGACGCTATGCAAACACACACAGGTGTGGTCACCTGACCTTTGGAGGCTACAGAGTTGCTCTGCTACAAGATATGACAATGGCACAGTTATTATACTTACTGTTATCTGTCTGTCTACACATTACACGCACGCACGCACGCACGCACGCACACACACACACACACACACACACACACACACACACACACACACACACACACACACACACACACACACACACACACACACACACACACCCTTCTCTCTCCCTCTCACCTGCACATACCCCACTCCCCACACACACACCTATCTGTGTCATTGACTGTTTTGATGCTGTTATAACACAGTGTTCAAACAGTAATGAGTAATCACAGCACACGGTCAGAGTCCACAGCCACATACAGTACTGCAGCATGAAGCTGGGTGACATCTTTAGCCGCAACGGTCACATCGTGTTCTGTGGTCCTCACCGGCTATAGCTTGATGTATACTGTACTTGGTAGCGTGCCGGCGTTGTGCTCATAAATAGCAGATCTTCAAGCACACAACGCGTCGCGAATGTGACGTGTGGTGAACTTGGATATCTTCTGTTAACAGCATG